>NW_007381981.1:4700-10033 GCF_000475195.1 Diaphorina citri | reverse complement strand
TCTTCCTCTTTTGTTGTTCCTTCCATTCGATTCTCTGTTTTATTGTATTTTTTATGTTTATCACCCTTTTCTTCAAATGTCTTCTTATCATAAAATTCCTCATTTTGTTCGTTTTCAAATCCCTTCTCGTTTTGTGTGCGCTTTTTAGGAGATTTGATGATCTTGTTTTGTCCTACTTTTCAAGTTTCCTCTATGTGTTTCTCTTGTGAGGCTGGAAGAAATGGCGTTATTTTTAGCCGTTCAAATATGTTTTCCTTCTTTTACCCGAACGGCACTTTGTTTCTAATATTTAATCTTTATTGACCGACATCGACAGTGTGTTCCAAATAATCCTATTTGAATGGAACTTCCAAAGTCCTAATATTGTACCGTCCGTCGTCCTTACAAATGCCCGTTCCATGATGGCGCTCAGCCCGTCTTTACTCCTAGATTTCGTCCTCCACTTTACTTCCAGGTTTCGTATCGTAAGCTCAAAGGTCCATTCCTGATGAGTACCTACCTATAGTGATTTATATCGTAGTTAAAACTGGAGTAGTTCTCTTCAGTACACGTAAATTAGTACAGGACAATCGTCGCAAAATCCTACAGCTTGTAACACCAACACCGTTTCAGGAATTGGCCCCCAGAAGACACAACTCGTTTGAACACGAGCCTTCTTCGAAGCTTCTAGCCATAAAGGAACAGGCTTCAAGCTGTATACCTGCTGCACTTGGCCTGCTATAATAGTTAGATCATTGAGGAAGAGATACTGGTAATAGCGTACTTACTATTTTGCATTAATTAGGATGATAGAGTATCTTGGCTTATGGAAGATAACGAACGAAAACATTGAGTGTGAAAAACGGGCCAAGTTCCCGGTTTAGTTTGTCGCTGAAAATTCGTCTGTAGAAGTGGTAAGGTCGAGTTTTACCACCGTGGATTGTCTCAGGATTGAGTCCAATCCGAGATTGACCTGGGTGTTAAGTATACGGAAATGCTCGCTTCATCTCAATCGCGATTTGTTAAACGTAAACCCCCGCATGAGGTGGTAGTTTTGTACTTTTATACCAAATCCGTTTTTGAGATGGCTGTGTCTAAGCCGGATCACCAGCTGAATAAATAGGCCTATCGTGAGGGTAACAAAACCTGTAAACCTGTTGAATATCGTCGGTACCTTTTCCCCGTAAATTACCTACTCTTTCCAGTGATCCTCTAAGTCACTGAGTCAGATCCTAAAATATGTAACTCAGGATTAGACTCATTGACGAATTAGTCCACTGAAAAAAGTTCTGTTTTATAACTCACTCACTTTACATATCCCTAAGCTGTGTCCACACATAGTCGATCGACAAGGTCGACTATTTTTGGACACAGCTTTCTTTATGTTGACTCGAACTTGGCCTGACGCACTACCTCAGGTGTAGAGGATGGCTACATTGTGCTATCTACATAACGAGAGGCACACCTCAGCAAGTCGCTCATTATTTTGCTTCCATGTAAGAAGAATAAAAAGAAAGAGGAGTAATTAAATGAGTTTAAAATTAATGAATAATAATGATTCATTAATATTGGAGAGGCTTAACCCTTGGCAGGCCAGATGGGTTTCTAACTATATCTATCGATTGGGAGCTTTGCGGTGTAGCTGCACCGAGGGGGTTAATGGTCTCTAGCTAAGATTACGACACGATGTACCGCATCTTTTCAACTGATGTGTGGCGAATCCTACTACCCTTGATCCATCTTCACTCTGGACAAATCCTGTGGAGGCGGAACTCCTTAACTTGGAGACAGCATAAATAGAATGAGACGTTAACAACAACAACAACTTGGCTTGTCCTGAACAGCAGTCAACCATTATGAGGACCTTTGCTTTTCCTTTAAGGCATACACCCTTGTAACCTCCAGCTAGAGGTGCGGCAGTTGAGAAAGTATACGGCTTCATTAGTTTATTCAGTCTGTATCGAGTATATTGCTTTGTATCGATGTGGTGTGTGTGGGGGGGAGTGTATTTGTGTGTGTGTGGTGGTCCCGTACAAAGGACGGGTCAACCACTAGTAATTACCTAAAGGAAAGGAAGAGAAAAGAAGTAGGCATAGAAAGAAAATGATAATGTTTGCAACATCCGAGATGAAGAACAAGAAATAAAACACAATGTCCAATAAGCGTTTAGTACTGAAGGAAGGGGAAGAGGGAGAGAATGAAGAAGAGACAAAGGAAAGAGCATTTGAGGACAGCAGCTTGTATTGATGAAAAGGAAAACGTCATTCCTTGAAGGAGAAAAGCTTCCGTCATCATTTCCTATGAGGGGCCCGGATCACATGCGTTTCTGATATGCAGGCGTTTAGTAACTGAAGGAAGGGGAAGAGGGAGAGAATGAAGAAGAGACAAAGGAAAGAGCATTTGAGGACAGCAGCTTGTATTGATGGAAAGGAAAATGTCATTCCTTGAAGGAGAAAAGCTTCCGTCATCATTTCCTATGAGGGGCCGGGATCACATGCTTTTCTGATATGCAGTGCTGCGGAATAACCAATAGCCTATGTTTCTGCGAATGTGAAAACATAGCTCTCAGGCATCCGCTTTAAATGTTGGTCCTTCACGATCGCATAAATTGGTAGATAATCCAAAAAAAATCCTAAAGAAAGCTAGAAAAATGTTGACCAACAACATTGCCTGCCAAGACGAAGGGAATTTTTTTTATGAAATCGGCCGTTTATCCGTTGGCCTAGTACCACATCGCATATCGATGACTGCCTTTCTCAAAAGGATGATCTTATATTTTGCAGAAACTACTCACTTGTACAAGTTGAATTTTCTTGTGGTAGAGGTTTATCTTGTCCCATATAATTCTCATATGAAGGTGGAGAACTTTGATGCGGGCCTTTTGCCAAGAAAAGTTGTAAACTTTCGCAAACCTGTATATACATATAAATGCATGTTAGGATTGAACGATAAAGTTAGCAAACACCTAGAAGAAATCATTAGTTTTCCTATTAGTCAGTCATCAATCTTACCATCAAGTCAGGTTTGTAGACATAGAAGAGTTAAAAACTTGGGTAAGTTATCTATTTTGAACACAAGGTTAACTTTACAAACACTCTAAGTGTAGATGGGAGTGGGGACAGTATTGTGGTTTTTCGGACAGCTCTCCTAGAACTTTTGATGTTCCCTGGAATGTAAGTTGGCAATTCAGGAAATTAGGAAGAAAGGCCAAAGGCCTTGTAATTTTGTGATCAAGAGTAGTATCATGACAAGAATTGAACATGAAGAAGAACAAGAATCCAATTTCCAATTAGCCTCATATCCCATGTTCCAATGTTATAATTTTCCTTCCAGTGTAGGCCTCGATCCTTCAAGGTCAAGAGGTCATCCAACCTTTGAACTCAGGGAAAGCCTTGCACTTGAAAAACTACGGCCACATGACAACGATAAAACGTACAAAGTAGGAAATCAGGTTGTAGTAGTGGGCACTAAGCGTTTGAACATCGATTTGTAGCCAGCCTTTTGATAGGCTTGCAGAACGCGTAGGCTGGTGGTCTATTATTAACTTAATTGTGGTAGCAGAAACAATTCAACCTAGGACGTTTGACACGATAAGCTTTTCTGAAGGGGCAAATTCTGTGGAGGGGAAAGAGGACTTTTTCCTGGTAAGGGGGAGAAGGGAGAAACATTTTCCGGACAGTTGAAGAGGGAGAGGGACTTCTTCCAGGGAAGGGTTGAAGAAGAGGAAGACTTTTTTGGGAGGAGAGGGGAAAAGGAGGGAGGAAACATATTCCAAAAGGGTTAGGGTGGGGGAAAGGGGTTTTTTCTATGAGAGGAGAGGGTCAGTTTTATTGTGGGAGGGGAAATGAAGTGCGTGCAAATGTAAACTGTTTGTGTATTATAGGACCATTAGGTCAGTGCTACTCTCTCACTACTTGACTAACTTGACCTTTACGGAGTAACTGCTCATTGCTTGCTCTGATTTTTCCTTGGCACACATTAGTGAGTTGTTTTCCCCAGTCTCTCCTAAGTCTCTGGTAGGTAGAAGTTGGCCAATAAAATGGAAAAATAAAGCATAAAAATAGTATAATAATACGTATTTATGTAGAAAATGATAAAAATATTCTACATTATGATAATTTTTGAGGTGTGTTGGGTCATTTTCTCACGGTATTTAGATGATTTGTCACTTGTATTACACTTCTTAATGTTTGATCTTCTGTGGTTTCTTAGATCTTCTTGTATTGCCTCCCCGTTGGCTGGGTACCAAGTTGGCACCCTAGACTTGTCTACAGGTATCTCCAGTGAGGAAGATAGAAGTGGTTGGTCGGTACTTGCAGGTTCCTAGCACTGGGTTATTTGTATTACACTTTCCTTATCATCTTATCTTTTGTGACGGACACAATTTTATTATTAGATTTTCTACAGAACACCTTTCACTGTTAGAAGCTGTAAGTGATGAAATTAAACTAATTTTGATCTATCAATTTGAACTAAATTGAAAATTTTGGTACCTATATTGCGTTTTATTTTTGTTCATTTATCTCACTAATTTTGGTTTATTGGACTATGAGACTTTATAAAGCTCTTCTAGTCTGCAGTCTGACTAACACACTACAAGCAACTTTAGGGGAACTTACTTTGGCAACACTGTACATATTCCGTTCTACTCCCAGATAACGTGATAACATAATACCACGGTAAAACATACAATAAAAATAGCATTAAAAATGTAAAAACACACACACACACACACACAGGCAGGTTTTTTGCCTATACCTTTGGTATTGTAAAAGCAGGCATGGTAAGATACCTCAGGACTCAGAACTTGATTTCAAAATTTTAGGTCCTAAGTAGTCCTAACCTCTTGACAAAAATTTAATAATAACCGATCTACTCCCAGATAACGTGATAACAAAGTTCATCCCGAGGCATGGCCAAACTTGTGGAAAAGGCATGGCCGAACTTGTAGTTATCAAACTAAAAACATAAACGAAACTCAAATATTAGGCGAGCGAGGAAAAGTTTTCTCTCCCGCAGTCTCTGCAGCTGCACTCTGTGTATTTCTTATGGTGATTTTAGCGAATTGCGAAATTGTGATTTTAGCGATCAAAAATTGATCATATCTCAGGACCGGTTTAGATTTTCGCAAAATCCTTTCTTATTGCACACCCAGACCATAAAAGGAATATTCCTACCAAATTTAAGCTTTCTAGGTGTTGTGGTTCTCGAGATAGAGCGATCAGTGTGTGAAATGTGAAATGTGAATGAGTGAATGGATCTCGTTCTTATAATATAAGAAGATAGGGTGTTACCATTATGTAATATTTTGTCAATTGCCTGTATTGTATTCACTTTAAATAAATAAATTACAA
>NW_007381981.1:0-4203 GCF_000475195.1 Diaphorina citri | reverse complement strand
GGGTTAATTATAAATGATTAAAAACCCCACCCGCTTAACACAGGTCAGGGGAATTAGTTTAAAAGAACCCACCAGGGTTGAAAAAATAAATAGATGTTTTACTTCAGCCAAAGTAAATATTTTAACCGAGGCGTAACCCTCTCAGCGGCAAGGACAGTACTCAAGAACGAAAAAAAAAAAAGAAACAAACAAACAACCAGTTGTTATTTATGTCTTCCTTGATATTATACCAAATTAGTTTGATAGAATTATCTAAATTATTAATGATGATAATTATACTATATCACTCTTTTAACGACCGCGACCGCGAATATTCAGATAATTATTACTACTTTTGGTTGTCCATTGTCATGTTAATCTATACTTCAGGAGCGTTATTAGTTATTTTGGACGGTTTCACCGTCGGGACCTATGTATTTCTCATCGAACCTCATGTTGGTCTATTCCCATAGTATAAATGCGTGGAGTACTTTCGTGTCACGTTACAACCAGACTGTCTAGATTGTTTGACAGAAGTTCAATGCAGTTAAGTTGTTACTAAGCAGTATAAGGTCTCTTGGATCACTTGAAGGTTTTGCATTTTGTATCACTTTTACTTGGTGGTTTTCCTTTCTTTCGCATGAGAATTATTTGTGAAATCATCTGTGTCCATGGTGTTACAGTAGACTTGAGCGGAAACTTTTGTTCACCAAAGGAGGTTATTTTTATCTTCCCGAATACTAACAAAATGCCATTAGGAATAAAAAATAGAAAAATACAGTCAAATCGTTAATCGACTTCACGGAAAGTCGACTTCTAGCCGCTCCGCTTGTGCCGGTTGCTCCTCGGTACTCTTGATACCTATCGATATTTTGGCGCGCATTTTGATAAAGTCATGGACATTAAATCTGATGATTTTAGGGCTATTTCGTAATAACCAATAATAATGAAATAAAATAATATTTTGAAGTTTCCACCGGTCCGCTGCGGAGTCTGAAAATAGTTTTTTCCCTGATGTAGCGATTCGTGATCAAGAATTTATACCAGTAAAAATCTATTCTAACAAAAATCTAATCATCATCATCATCATCATCATGGTAGCGTCTTCTATTCAGAAGGTTGCTATATTATCCTCCAAACTTGCTGTCTCCATGCTTCTCTATCTTGTGCCATTCTCTTGCAGTTCTCATAGGTTGTTGTCTTGGTCCATTCAATGATGTTGTCTATCCACTTTCTTCTCTGTCTTCCTCTGTCCCTTGTTCCTTCTACCTTCCCTTCTATGATTTTTGCCAAGAGAGTGCCACTTGATCCACGGATGATGTGCCCCGCATACCTGGTTTTTCTTTGCTTGATTGTTGTCAGCAATTCTACAGATGGTAAATTCATTCTTCTCAATACTTCAATGTTTGTTATTCTATCTCTCCAGCTTATTTTCAAAATTCTTCTATAACACCAGAACTCAAAAGCAGTTATCTTCTTTTCTTGCCTTTCATTTAAAGTCCATGACTCGCACCCGTATGTAAGTATAGAGAACACATATGTTTTGAGGATTTTCAATTTTGTTTCTAGTTTGACCCCACTTCGGAATAGGTTTTTATGTTTCCAGAATGCTTGTTTGGCAATACCAGCACGTATGTTGATTTCTGTTGTGCAGCGACCATCAGATGTAATTCTGGCTCCAAGGTATTTGTATTGCTGTACTTCCTCTAGTTTTTCTCCTTTGATTGCCACATTCATATTCATTATTTGTTCTTCTATCTTCTTTTTTGAGACATGCATGACTTGTGTCTTCTTCATATTGATTTTCATGCCATACTTTTCACATACTTCAAACAGTTTTGTTAGTAGATAGGTTAGGTCATCTACTGATTCAGTTACTAGGAGCGTATCATCAGCATATCTTAGGTTGTTGATTCTATCTTCGCCTATTTTAAAGCCTATGTCGATATCATGCAAGGTCTCATTGACGATTTGTTCCACGAAGATGTTGAATAGTATTGGCGAGATGATACAACCTTGTCTGACTCCTTTCTTAACTTCAAATGCACTGGATGTTCCTTCTTTTGTACGCACTTTTCCCTTTTGGTTCCAATATAAGGATTCTATCAATCTGATTTCTGCGCTAGGTATTTTCAAGTCTTCCAGGATTTTAATTAGTATTGGATGTTTAATATTGTCAAAAGCTTTCTGGAAGTCGACGAAGGCAAGGAAAACGTCTTTTTTCATTTCAACAGCCTTTTCCAGTAATATTCTGAGTCCCGTTATTCCATCCCTGCAGCCTTTTCCTCTTCTAAAACCAATCTGAGTTTCACTTAGATTCTTTTCTATGATGTCTTCAATACGATGTTTGATTAGTTTCAATAAGATTTTCGAGGTGTGTGATATAAGTGAGATAGTCCTAAAATCTCCACAATGCTTGGCCTTGTTAACTTTTGGCATTGGTATGAAAATTGACTCGAGAAAATCTTGAGGTATGATACCGCTTCTATATATTTCATTCATAATATTTGCTATATGTTGTATACCTCGGCTATCTAATAGTTTCAAGAATTCAGCAGGGATTTCATCTGAACCGTAGGCTTTTCTATTGCTTAGTGTTTTGATAAGTTTAATGATGTCATCTTCTGTGAATACTGGTATTTCATCTGGTTGAATTTCTCTGTGTTCTCGGGGTTCAGATCTATCGTCTTCATATACGTTGTTGCAGTATTCTCTCCATCTTTCTAAAATTTTCTCTGCTTCAAATATTTCTTCACCTTGTGCATTTATTAGGCTATGTGACACTTTACTACTTTTCCAAGTTAGTTTGTTTATTTTATTGTGGAACTTAGAAGGGTTCTTTTTCTCCAATTCTTCTGCTTCTTTACATTCGTTGTTTATCCAATTGTTTCTGGTCTGTCTGCAAAGTTTTTGGATTAGGCGGTGCATTTCTTTATATTTTGGTTTGACATCAGGATTGTCGCTGTTTTTAAGCTTTTTTCTTTCTTCCATTAACTCTAAAATTTCTTCTGTCATCCATTCTTGCTTTGATTTTGGTCTGTCTTTACCTACTATTTTGTCAGCTGTATTTGTTATTGCACTTTTGAAGTTATTCCACATATGTTCACTGGTTGTTTCATTTACATTATTCACGGTATTTACAGTTTCTACAAAATTTACAGTATTCATAGTATTTACATTTTCAAGTTCTTCAGAAAAGATTTTTGCGAAGTTCTGTTTGGTGCTAGGTATTTTTATTCTTTCTAAGTTCCATTTCTTACTTGTTGTTTTCTTTCTCAGAGACTTCAGTTTTATCTTTATTCTTGCCACAACAGGATTATGATCTGACCCACAATCAGCTCCAGGTCTTGATTTAGAGTTTATCACACCATTTCTGAAAGCTTGATCAACACAAATGAAATCTATTTGGTTTTTGACTAGATCACCTGGGGAGGACCATGTATGCCTCGCACTTTCTTTCTGTTCGAACCAAGTGTTTGTTATACATAACTGGAATTCCTCGCATAGGTTTATGAGGTGGTCTCCAGATTCGTTTTTATTTCCAAGGCCAAATGGGCCTACAATGTTTCCATGCCTTCTATTTCCGACTTTGGCGTTAAAGTCCCCAAGAATAAATAAAGCTTCTCTTGCTTTTTTATGTTTTACGGCTTCTCTAATTTGATCATAGAAAGCATCTATTATCTCATCACTTTTATCTGCCGTGGGTGCATAGCATTGAACTATAAACAAATCAACAGGACTAGAATTCAATCTTATTGCCATTACTCTATCTGAGATCATTATTACACTTGTGACTAGTTCACTACATCTTTGGTTTAGGATAAATCCAACTCCTCTTCTGCTTTTGTCCCCTCCTGATAGTATAAGCCGGAATCGTTCATTACTAGGTAGTGATTTGAAAAAGTCGTCTGTGTTTTTCATGAATGTTTCGCCAATTCCCATTATATCAATATTCATCATCTTCATTTCCTTCAAGATATTCTCAACTTTCCCATCTGCATTTAATCCTCTGACATTCCATGTCGCCATATTGATAGTGTTCTTATACTTATCTTCTTTCTTTCTCTTGCATGTGTTGGACTTATTGTTTTGACTAAGATTTCCCAATGTCGCATATTTCTCACAGTCGACCATATGGGGCACCGATCTGCGCTGGCTGCCAACCAGGTCGCGAGGCAAAAGTTCATCCGAGGCAATGTTATTATTTTGTGTTTGCATTTTTTT
>NW_007381980.1:1397-5720 GCF_000475195.1 Diaphorina citri | reverse complement strand
ATAGAAGAGTTATTAAAAAACAATATATTTCTACTTTATCAAAATATAAGATATATTCTGTGTCTATAAAGTTGGGGGATGCAAATCCCAAAGTGTTAAATAAAATATTTATTGTTGCTAGAACGTATTTGTACGATAATTACAAAGATCAATTTAGGACTTGAAACGGACAAAATTACCTTCATTAGACAAATTTGGAAAGAGATCGAGGTATTGCAACTTGATATTTATTGAAAAGTATCAATTTGGATAAACAATTTAATAGATTTTAACCTAAATTGTTATTATCAGTCGGCACAACTAAAACTTTTTAGGGCGAGATTTACTATTTTAAGCAAAATAAACATTATTTGATGGGAGGAACTTAGACTAGGTGTAGATGATATATCGGTAATAATTTATAAATTCTTCTCAAAAGAAATTTTTGTTTTAAAAATAAAATTTAAATTTGGAGTTTAAAAGATGTTTGTAAATAATGGTAATTTTTATAATGAGTTTATAAAATAAAAAAATATCTAAAATTATTTTGAATGCAAAGATAAAAAATATATGTTTGTTTAAGTGTATTGGAAGTATGGAATATGCTTGTATTTCATCTTTTTTTTTAGGGTTTAAAAAAAATTAAAAATAGATTTTGTAAGATATCACAAAAAGATCGTTTTTTTAGTTTTTTTTATGAAAAGTGATATATAGAATGATAAAAAAGAAAGAACGTGTGCGGAATAATTATTTTAATTATAATTAGCTAAAACTATTTAATGAATTTTTTTAGTTTAAGAAGGATATCAGTCATAGCATGATTTTTTAAAAAAAATATTTTTGATCTTCGTTAAAAAAAACATTACAAAAAAAATCAACAAAATTATTTTTTGTTGGTTGTCACGTAAGTAAGCTTATTCTTGATTAAAAAAATCTTAATAGGTTAATAATCAATTCTGTTATTTTATGGGTATTGTTACGTAGAAACTCAACCTTAAGCATATTACCAAGAAAGGTAATGCTTCGCTCGTTTAATATTAAGCCAAAATATCTATTGTTGCGGGTTTAGTGTGAAATCTAAGATAAACTCCTTGAATATCACATCGTACCTTCTACATATCGGCGGTAAACCAAGAGGGGTAGTGTGTTAGACGTAATATTGATTTCGTCTGGTACCTACTGTTAAAACTAACCAAAATAGAACTCAACTTATTTTAAAATTTGACTAGCTAAGCTTATGGGGTAAGAGATGACTTACTCTAAACCCCGAGATAAGTTTTAATATCTGTTTTAAAGCAGATGTTTAAAAAAAATTTTTTTCGTTAACTGTTAAAAAAATAATAATAAATAGTTTTAGTAGTTATTTTGTTTCATGAATCGTGTTATTTAAAAGGATACACGCAAATGAAGAAAATATTTTATTTACCAAATTTATTTAAGATTGCGTTTATGTTTAGGCCTTAAAGTGTAACTATATATTAAAATTTAATCCAGGTTTGTCTGTTATTGACAAGGAAGGGCCTTTTAGGTTGAGAAAAAAGATGTTCTAAAACAGATTTAGACGGGCTATAAAAGGAAGAATACCTTGATCTTTTTCTATAAAATTTTAAGAAAAACTTAATCCCAATTCTTACTCATAATATAGTAAAAAAGTAATAGCCCTTCGTAAAATGAGTGCTAATGACTAGAGCACATTATTTAGGAAAGTAATTATTAAATAAACAAATCCGTAAAAATTATAAAAATTTTAAAAAGATTTAGGCATATAAAGATAGTTATTAAGAAAATATATTGAGGTAAATTTAGACTTCATCGTTTAAAAGGGATGTGAATTCCTTAATTACCAAATAAGAAATCCTCTTTGTTGTCCATTATAACATTATTGTTTGGTTGACCCAAACAAAGGGTCGTATTTTATTATTTATATGATAAAATAATTACAACATTTGTTTTTTATATTTTATTTTTCTCCCGAATGTAAAACGATAAAAAGAAAAATAATAAGAATGTCAGATTATCTTTAAAGATGCAGACTATTATTGAAATTCTATGCCGTAATACTAGAGGACTATTTTTATACTTATAGGAGTTTAAAAAAAAAAAGTATATTTTGATAACTTGATAAAAAATTTAAAAAACAACTTTAAGAATCTTATTAAAAAATAAATTTTAAATAAGTGAAAAAGTTATTAAAATCAAACTATTTGGACAATATGGAACTTGTGAATAGTTCCTCCCACAAAAAATATTTTGGTATATACATATGGTTGTCCTATTGGTATTTTGTTCACACTGTTGAGCTATCTATGTTACTTACAAAAAATTCAAATCTTATAACACAACAAACATAGTGTTTTGTGCTAGTAAAAAACAACAATGTTGTATTTGAATATACTTGATATTTAAAAATTTGTTTTTTCTGGTGAATAAAGTCCAAATTTTAAAAATTTTTAATATTTTAACCTTAAAAATAAAGAGGGTATTCTGGTAAGGTTTTAAAATCTTCCACTCCGATAAAATTATCGTTAAGAAAATTTATTAAATAATTAAGTATATTAAAAATTTAGATTTGTGTTACTAAAATAAAGAGAATGATTTTAAACCTTTACTAAGTCCTTTATGGACTTAGTTGTACTCCTTAAGGAAAGTATTATAAAAATTTATTGTAAATGAGATGGAAGTTGTAGTAGTCTAAAATTACATTCGTAAAGAAAATTATATATACGACTAGGTATACGAAGGTTTCGGGTTTGAAGGTAAAGAGGATTAGAAACAGGAGGGTTTTAATGGAAAGGTGGATTTCCAACAACTCATTGGTTGCTTATACCCGGATATCTAGATCTTATCTAAAAATAGATAATGATTTACTAAATTAAAGTATTTATATATATAGGTTGTAACTAAAAAAATTCTATAAAATAAGGACACTAAGGTAGTTTATACACATCAAAAGGTTAATAATCTTTATGGTTAAAATAATAAATAGTAAGAATGATAACTTTAATAGTTTGAGTGTTTTTAATACTTATGTATATTTTTTTAAAAAGTAAAAATACATATATGATATTGTTAGTAGTAATAAATAGTTTTAAATTTAATTATAAAAATAATTTATATTAAAATTAATTATAAAATTCTTTGTAAGAATTAAATATTTTTCTTTTTAAAAAGCTTAAATAAAAAAATTTTTTATTAGAATAAAGAATTAACGACTAGGATTTATATGAAGTTAATTAACTGGATGTAAGTAAGATCTTCCATAAGGATCACCTAAATCCTATTATAGATGCGAAAAAGGTTTACTTAGTATTCCGTATAAGTTTACTAATTAATATAAACTTTAATGAGGAAATAAAGGTACAGAAGGTCTGTAGAATAGAGGTTAAGAATTAAAAAAAATTGTTAATAAAATTAAAAATATTAAGAATAATATAAAAAAAGTTTTAGTGATATAAAAATTTTAAAAAGAAAAAATCTTTATATTTAAAAAAAAAAAAGTTTTTTCAAAAAATTTTTTTAAAAAAAATTTTATAAGTTAAATTTCAATAGAAAAAACAAATGTTAAAATTATAATTATTATATAAAATTTAATAAAGATAACTTTTATTTATAAAAAAAAAATTTTTTTGGAAAAATAAATTATTTATTACATATTAAAAGTTTTTTATTATATTGCTATTAAGTATTTTTGTTAATAAATTTAAAGAACATTGTATGAAATTAACAAGATATAAATTATGAAAGTTTTGTCTAAAAAATTTACTTTTCTCAAATTTTAGTAGTTAAAGATTTTGTAAAGGTAATTATAAAAAACTATTTTTGTTTTCCAACGAGTTTTATTAATTTTAATAATAGTCTTTTGTGTTAAAACTTCTCAAAAAGAAGACTTCTTTTTGAAAGAAATAAAGATCCTTGGTAAAATGGTTGATTTTGTAGAAATCTTGCTTGGGTAAGAGGTTGAAATTAATAAGGTAAAAATTAAAAAAATAAAATTAAACTAAAAGTAATTTTGTTAGTAGTCTCTATTAAAGACGAGGTAAAAGTAATATAAAATTTTGTGTTTATATAAGTATTTCTACTTTTCTACTTTTTGAAACAAAAAGATAATAAAATGATCTTTAATTATAACTTAGAAGTTTTAATTTGGGTATGGTTGAGTATTTTCGTTGAGAATTTAAAAATGGATTTGAATAAAGAGGCAAAAAACATTGTAATGATGTACGATTATATCAAGGTGCTAATTGTATTAAAGGTTATAATTGATAACCAAAAACATATTATTGTCATAAAACTAATCAAGATTATTTTAAAAATTAAAATATTTTAAAATATAATATTAATAAA
>NW_007381980.1:0-1333 GCF_000475195.1 Diaphorina citri | reverse complement strand
ATTAAAAAAAATTAAAATGGCTTTAATTTAAATATGATATTATTTTTTTAAAAAACTCGATAAACAAAAAGGGCAAAAAGTAATATATTAAATATTTAAATCTATAAATTTATTGACGGTATAAATCCTAGTAAATTAATAAATGAAAATTCATAGCAAAAAAAGATCTGTAAAAATCAAGGCATAAAACTAGATCTAAAAAAAGATAAACGTTGTGGTTTATTTAGTATATGTAAAGATTATCGTACTATAAAATGTGGTCCGTTTAGAAATTGAGATGGTGGAGAATGATTATATAATCTTACAAGAACGTTTAATACAGGAAGTGGTCCTTATATTTTGACAATAAAGTAAAAACAATCTGTTAAATTTGAGATGTTTGAAAAGAATTACGACTAAACCAAAAAAACCTCATCATCATATTTGAAAATTTGTTGTGTGGAAAAAAACTCCTCTTGTGTAATTTCGGCCTCAAAAAAAAAAAAAAATAAAAACTAAGAAGGTTTAGAATAATAAACTAAATATCAGTATAATAAAAAATAATATATATATATTAAATTTTAAGAAAAAAAATTAATATAGATAAAACAAAAGTGAAAAAAAAAACTGTTTTTTACTAATGGGTACGGTCATGGACGTCCATAATTAGATGGATGATGATGTAAAAGAAAATCGGATTATTTATAGATGAGATAAAAGAGAATAACGTCTTAGTTCATTATAAAATCATCAAAAGAACTTTTCTACGCCGGTCTTTTTTTTGCTATGTCTTAGATTCTTTTGAAAACAATAAGCTATTGTTGAGAGCAAGCATATTACTTTAAAAAAACCTTTTTAAAATTACATAATTATAAAAAGACGATTATGTAGAAGATTTATAATTTTGCAGTAAAACGTATTTTTTTGTAAGGGGCCTTATGTTATAAAAATGAAAAAATCAGTAACAAAATGTTTGAATTAAGATATACCAAAGTAAATATATTACGGACTACAATATCTACTCCCTTAATATGAAGAACTGTTTTTTAGCGTTAATTTATTAATTAAGTTTGGATTAAATTAATAGTAAATTTAGTCCAAAAAGGTAACAATTTATATAGGGGTAAATTGTATTAGAGTATCAAAATATCATAAAGAAGTATCTCAGATATAGTATTCAAATATTTTTTGTATACATTCTACACTATTGTTTATTAAATTAAAAAGTAAATCCCGTTACATTTTAAGATTGTGTGGGTAGAATATAGGTGAATTATTCGAAAAAAAAATCCCTAAGCACGACAGCTTGTAAGTGAAATTTGCGCCCGTTTAGGAGGTGTATATAAACTAAATT
>NW_007381979.1:0-10035 GCF_000475195.1 Diaphorina citri | reverse complement strand
TTCAGTGTTCTTATCCAAACAGTAGGTATTCTCAACATAGTGCTGCTCTCTAGCGGGCAGGTCTGATACTGAGGACAGCTCATAAAATTAGGTCGAATAACCCTTTTTTTATGAACTCTACAGGCACCTTGATTTTTCTGTCTACAGGTTGTCTGGTTTCAAGTAACTTTTATTTGCCTAGGTAGGAAAAGTTTTCCCAAGTTTGACAAGCGGAAGGAAAGAGAAGATTACGGTGCTTACTTTCTTCCTCAAAAGTAATGAACGATTAATGGCGGGGACCCATAATCTGAGTTTGAACTCGGTTTAAGTTAAACTCTCGGATTAACTATGAAGCAACGTTATTTCAAGTGAATGGTTAAATAAGATTGTTTTAATCAATGTGATTTCTCAATTATTTAGCCTTGAGATCTTAAGGCTAAATAATTGAGAAATCACATTGATTGATCTCAGGTACCATAAGCATTGTACAAAACAATACAAGATTGTTTTCTAATTGATGTTTATTTTCTCTTCTCTCCTTACAGAGATCTCATCATAGGGAACGACGGAAAACTAGTGATCCAAGTTTGTCATCCAAGTCCAATACCACTACTAATAATAAGTAAGTATTCCGCGCTCCGTCCCGCCAAGTCAAGAAAGTTTGACCGCGCTACTAGAGATATTATACGCGACAGGGAAAGTAGCCGTTTTCAGATAGTTGTAGAGGGACAACTACAAATGACGCAAGAAAACGGATCGCGTGTGTGTTCAAGATTATCACCCAAGTACAATACCACTAATAATAATAGTGTATAGTGGTCAAGGACGCTCGTCTGGTAAACAGGAGGGCGTGGGTTCAATCCCAAACGAGGTATGGAATTTTGTCCTCAATATAATTTGAGAATTCGACCACAATATAGTACTTACTTCTGAAGTAAAGGGACTTTTCAATCCTATTCGACCTGCATTACTTGCCTATCAATAAGATTGAATGAGGAAAAATCTCAAGCAATATATTACTTTGGATCTCGTATGTGAAACATCTATTTTACACCTGTTAAACGTTAAACCGAATTCTAATTGTCTTCTCAATGACCTAATTGGTTCAGTGAACCAATTTATTTGACATGAACATCCACTAATCTACTCACTCGCCACTCGTTACCTACTATAGTTGTTTAGGGATCTACTATACTTCATTTTTCAATTGTTTAATGTCCCCTAATTGTCTTCTCAATGACCTAATTGGTTCAGTGAACCAATTTATTTGACATGAACATCCACTAATCTACTCACTCGCCACTAGTTACCTACTGTAGTTGTTTAGGGATCTACTATACTTCATTTTCAATTGTTTAGTGACCTGAGTCAAGGGCATAGGTTTGATTGTTTGAAAAGATTCTCATGATAGACATCTTGTTGAAAACTCTATTGTGTTTTTGATTCAATGATAAGTTTTTGGTTGAGTGAAAACTTTTTAATTTTGATTCAGTGATACCCAAGTTTTTAGTATTGTGAGGTTGAGATATAGGGGTTGGCCCAGTCTACCTGTATGAATTTGGTACTAATGCGCCATAAAATAACTTTGTTATTGCAATATTAGTGAGCTTAGACATAATATCTAACATAAAAATCCAATCCTTTTCAATTACGAGTAAACCCAATACTTTGCCTTGATCGCCTTTTCAATTAATTCAATTTACTAATGAGCTCTAAATTCTACAACCCTCCATGGTGTATAGTGGTCAAGGACGCTCGTCTGGTAAACAGGAGGGCGTGGGTTCAATCCCAAACGAGGTATGGAATTTTGTCCTCAATATAACTGAGAATTCGACCACAGTATAGTACTTACTGCTCAAGTAAAGGGACTTTTCAATCCTATTCGACCTGCAGACATAATGTCTAACATAAAAATCTAATCCTTTTCAATTACGAGTAAATCCAATACTTTGCCTTGATCGCCTTTTCAATTAATTCAATTTACTAATGAGCTCTAAATTCTACAACCCTCGATGGTGTATAGTGGTCAAGGACGCTCCTCTGGTAAACAGGAGGGCGTGGGTTCAATCCCAAAAGAGGTATGGAATTTTGTCCTCAATATAACTTGAGAATTCGACCACAGTAATAGTACTTACTGCTGAAGTAAAGGGACTTTTCAATCCTATTCGACCTGCAATTACTTGCCTATCAATAAGATTGAATGAGGAAAAATCTCAAGCAATATATTACTTTGGATCTCGTATGTGAAACATCTATTTTACACCTGTTAAACCTATCAATAAGATTGAATGAGGAAAAATCTCAAGCAATATATTACTTTGGATCTCGTTTGTGAAACATCTATTTTACACCTGTTAAACCGAATTCTAATTGTCTTCTCAATGACCTAATTGGTTCAGTGAACCAATTTATTTGACATGAACATCCACTAATCTACTCACTCGCCACTAGTTATCTACTGTAGTTGTTTAGGGATCTACTATACTTCATTTTCAATTTTTTAGTGTCCTGAGTCAAGGGCATACATAGGTTTGATTGTTTGAAAAGATTCTCATGATAGACATCTCGTTGAAAACTCTATTGTGTTTTTGATTCAATGATAAGTTTTTGGTTCAGTGAAAACTTTTTAATTTTGATTCAGTGATACCCAAGTTTTTAGTATTGTGAGGTTGAGTGACAGGGGTTGGCCGAGTCTGAATTCTGAATGAGTTTCTAGTATGGGATGGTGGTATCTGTGTTCAGCAGTAGAAGAATCGGCAGTAGTCAATCTGGTAAGATTTTTTTCGACCTAAAAACCTAAAATCCCTTGATTTTACTTTATTATGTAAGTACGAGTATTGTAGATTCTAGTCTATGTCGATCTACTGGAAGACGCAACTTCCATATCAATCTCAGGCTATATGTAAAGCACTAGGCAGATATTGAGGTATGCAAGTAAATATGTACTAGTTTCTAGTATGGGATGGTGGTATCTGTGTTCAGCAGTAGAAGAATCGGCAGTAGTCAATCTGGTAAGATTTTTTTTCCGACCTAAAATTAAAATCCCTTGATTTTACTTTATTATGTAGGTATTGTAGGTTCTAGTCTGTGTCGATCTCCTGGAAGACGTAACTTCCATATTAATCTCAGGCTTCAGGCTATATGTAAAGCACTAGACAGATATTGAGGTATGCAAGTAAATATGTACTTGTCTACCTCACGGAAGAAAACATTGGAATTTCCATCTGGTAAAAGTGTAAGGGTATTAGACAAGATAATGATATGGAAACTAGGCGAACATCATTTATCATCCTTTGTCATCCGTCTCTTCAGTTTTACTTCGTTTCCTTCTACTCCTCCTCCTTCTTCTCCTTCTTTCTTCTTCTTCTTCTTCTTCTTCTTCTTCTTCTTCTTCTTCTTCTCCTCCTCCTCCTCCTCCTCCTCCTTCTTCCTCCTTCTTCTTCTCCTTCTTCCTTTCCTTCTTCCTTTCCTTCTACTTCTGCAGACAAGATAATGATATGGAAACTAGGCGAACATCATTTATCATCCTTTGTCATCCGTCTCTTCAGTTTTACTTCGTTTCCTTCTACTTCTCCTCCTTCTCCTCCTCCTCCTCCTCCTCCTTCTTCTTCTTCTTCTTATTCTTCTTCTTCTTCTTCTTCTCCTCCTTCTTTCTTCTTCTTCTCCTCCTTCTTCTTTTCCTTCTACTTCTGCTTCTTTTCCTTCCTGTCTTGAACACGCCCAACTTATTGAGGAGTGAAATGAGGTAGCTATCTGCATTCTGCACTCTGAAGATATTTTTCACGGTATCGGTATAAGAATATGGAATGAGATAAAGCGAATAGTTTACACGCGTGCCTCTGACACAAATGCCACCAAACAGAAGAGTTGATTATTTTAATTGAGAGAGAGAGAGAGAGAGACTACAGTTTTTTTATTTTAGTTGTATAAATTTTCAAAAATATATTTTTGAAAAATATATGAAAAATATATTTTCAGAAAATATATTATTGAAAATAAAATGATAAATGTCGGAACATGAATAGAAAAATAATGCACTGAAATGTTGTGGTCCACAGGCTTAGTAGGTTATAATAATGGTACATACTAAATACTCCATTCTTCCAGAAGTTTGAGTTTGAGTCTCTGTTTACAGACTTGAAGATGACATTTCAAGAAGGCCTTTCCGGAGATCAACATGCTTATGAAGCTTGAATTTTTACACCTTTGGAAAGGATATAGCTTCCTCAATAGAATAGATATTAGCTTTGCTTGATTTCGCCCTAATTTTATGTGTTTGTTTGATTTGGCTTTCAGATCTCCTAGCATATCATCTTCCTCGAATAAAACCAAAGCCTCCTCCATCAATATTACCAGGTCCGAAAGTTACAAGGACAGATATAATAGTAAAGTAAGTACTAACTGGAAACTGAATGTCAATTGCCAGGTATTGTAAAGTAAGTACTAACAAGAAGCTGAAACACAACTGTCCCACCAATACGTAGTGAATGGTAATGAAAAGTAAGTGGGAAAAAATTAAAGAAATAAAACCAAAGCCTCCTCCATCAATATTACCAGGTCCGAAAGTTACAAGGACAGATATAATAGTAAAGTAAGTACTAACTGGAAACAGAATGTCAACTACCAGGTATTGTAAAGTAAGTACTAACAAGAAGCTGAAACACAACTGTCCCACCAATACGTACTGAATGGTAATGAAAAGTAAGTGGGAAAAAAGAATATATTGTCATCTGAGATACACAAATAAAATACCATGTTTCAGTCAAGTAAACCCCTTTTTGTCAAAATTTTCAAGGGGTTTAAACGTCACTGTAAAATTGCTAAAGTTTTCAGTGTTCTTATCCAAACAGTAGGTATTCTCAACATAGTGCTGCTCTCTAGCGGGCAGGTCTGATACTGAGGACAGTTCATAAAATTTCTTCCGCAACTTTTATTTAAAAGAATATATTGTCATCTGAGATACACAAATAAAATACCATGTTTCGGTCAAGTAAACCCCTTTTTGTCAAAATTTTCAAGGGGTTTAAACGTCACTGTAAAATTGCTAAATTTTTCAGTGTTCTTATCCAAACAGTAGGTATTCTCAACATAGTGCTGCTCTCTAGCGGGCAGGTCTGACACTGAGGACAGTTCATAAAATTTCTTCCGCAATTTTATTTACCTAGGTAGGAAAAGTTTTCAAAGTTTTCCCAAGTTTCACAAGCGGAAGGAAAGAGAAGATTACGGTGCTTCTCACTTTCTTCCTCAAAAGAAAAGAACGATTAATGGCGGGGACCCATAATCTGAGTTTGAACTCGGTTTAAGTTAAACCCTCGGATTAACTATGAAGCCACTTTATGTCAAGTGAATGGTTAAATGCTTTTATTTGCCTAGGTAGGAAAAGTTTTCCCAAGTTTGACAAGCGGAAGGAAAGAGAAGATTACGGTGCTTCTCACTTTCTTCCTCAAAAGAAATGAATGATTAATGGCGGGGACCCATAATCTGAGTTTGAACTCGGTTTAAGTTAAACTCTCGGATTAACTATGAAGCCACTTTATGTCAAGTTAATGGTTAAATACAGACTTGAAGATGACATTTCAAGAAGGCCTTTCCGGAGATCAACATGCTTATGAAGCTTGAATTTTTACACCTTTGGAAAGGATATACATAGCTTCCTCAATAGAATAGATATTAGCTTTGCTTGATTTCGCCCTAATTTTATGTGTTTGTTTGATTTGGTTTTCAGATCTCCTAGCATATCATCTTCCTCGAATAAAACCAAAGCCTCCTCCATCAATATTACCAGGTCCGAAAGTTACAAGGACAGATATAATAGTAAAGTAAGTACTAACTGGAAACTGAATGTCAACTACCAGGTATTATAAAGTAAGTACTAACAAGAAGCTGAAACACAACTGTCCCACCAATACGTAGTGAGAATGGTAATGAACAGTAAGTGGGAAAAAATGAAAGAATATTTTGTCATCTGAAGTCAAGAAAGTTTGACCGCGCTACTAGAGATATTATACGCGACAGGGAAAGTAGCCGTTTTCAGGTAGTTGTAGACTGTAGAGGGACAACTACAAATGATGGAAGAAAACGGATTGCGTGTGTGTTCAAGTTTATCATCTAAGTGCAATACCACTAATAATGAAAGTATTTACAATTCCATATTTCGATATGATTCGTCCAAATTCAAAATTCTGCTTTTCCATTGGGTATTACACTTGTAAGATACTTTTCCATACTTTGGTGATTTAGGGCACAGGTAGTTGTAGAGGGACAACTACAAATGACGGAAGAAAACGGATTGCGTGTGTGTTCAAGTTTATCATCCAAGTCCAATACCACTACTAATAATAAGTAAGTATTAGTTATACTGAAGCAACCTCCGTGGCCGAGTGGGTATCACACTAGGCTTACACGCCTGAGGCCCCGGGTTCGATTCCCGGTGGGGTCGAAGGTTTTTTTTTTGGCTCTGTGCTTGGAGTTCGGGGTGCACTCAGCCTCGTGAGGACAATTGAGGTGCTACTTTAATCGAGTACCAGTGTAAAATAAATAAATAAATTGATTACAAAGGATACTTAGTAATGCTGTAATTTGGTTGATTTTGAGGTTGATAGAGATATTGGAATAGTATTAGTTATACTGAAGCAACCTCCGTGGCCGAGTGGGTATCACACTAGGCTTACACGCCTGAGGCCCCGGGTTGGATTCCCGGTGGGGTCGAAAGTTTTTTGGCTCTGTGCTTGAAGTTCTGGGTGCACTCAGCCTCGTGAGGACAATTGAGTACCTATCTACTTTAATCGAGTACCAGTGTAAAATAAATAAATAAATTGATTGCAAAGGATACTTAGTAATGCTGTGATTTGGTTGATTTTGAGGTTGCTAGAGATATTGGAAATATGGACGCTACACGCTTTTCTTTGAAGTGGATTGCATAATCTCTAAAATGTGCAAGGCGTTATCATAGCAATACATATTATACCCCCGTACATTACTCCAATCTCATATTGGAAATATGGACGCTACACGCTTTTCTTTGAAGTGGATTGCATAATCTCTAAAATGTGCAAGGCGTTATCATAGCAATACATAATATATTATACCCCCGTACTTTACTCCAATCTTACAATCAACATTAGATTTTTCTCTGCTCTCTCATTTTGGCGCCTGTCCACATTTCTTTGTTCATTCTTCGTTCTTTACGGTCAGTTTTTGACGAGGGAGAAAATGGATGAGAAAAATTCCACCTGGAAGAAAAATTCCGCTGTATTCAAACATTCGGGGAGTCCGATTTGACCTTGGGTTGTAAATCTCAAGTTCCGGTTTTCTGACGAATTCTCTCCTAGGACATTTTCTCTATGGCATAATCAGTTTTTCTCCATCCAATCGTGGGGCAATGGCACAAGCGTTTTGCTTTTACGGATGAGTATACCATTTGTGTAGGTATTAAATAATCTTGTTCAACAAATAAAAGCTTTGTTATAATAATAGTTAGTAAGTGATATTGCGTTCTATTCTGAGGAACAAATCTCACTGTGATTGTAAAGGGTAACCAAGAGGTTTGTACGTGTGGGAGAAAGGCGGTTTGTAAATTGTAGAGAGTACGAGCTACGGGATAGGAGGAGTTTTCTTCATTTCGACAAGTAGTTAGTAAGTGATATTGCGTTCTATTCTGAGGAACAAATCTCACTGTGATTGTAAAGGGTAACCAAGAGGTTTGTACGTGTGGGAGGAAAGAGGTTTGTACGTGTGGGAGGAAAGAGGTTTGTAAATTGTAGAGAGTACGAGCTACGGGAGAGGAGGAGTTTTCTTCATTTCGACAAAGAAAATAAATCTGAATCTCCTTCTGGTATTTTTATGTGAAACCTTTGCACATTATTCTTTGTAGCTGGAACTTATCGCAATCTCATTCATTAGTGGCAGTGCCTTCTCGGCTTTCTCTTCACATTTTCTTGGAATAGTTTCAAACTTTCGACAGCCGTATCTGCCTCCCCCTGACATGTTGAGATTAAAGTGTTACCTCCACGTGAATGTGATGTCCAGATTCTGAGAAATAAATTGCAGCGCATGAATTCCTATTGTTTACGAATTCCTTTGTAGCTGGAACTTATCGCAATCTCATTCATTAGTGGCAGTGCCTTCTCGGCTTTCTCTTCACATTTTCTTGGAATAGTTTCAAAATTTCGACAGCCGTATCTGCCTCCCCCTGACATGTTGAGATTAAAGTGTTACCTCCACGTGAATGTGATGTGTGATGTCCAGATTCTGAGAAATAAATTGCAGCGCATGAATTCCTATTGTTTACGAATTTTTTGGTGAAAATGTCTTCCGAATTTTGTGTCCCAAAGTGGGCTGTTAAAAAGCTGTTTTGTCAATTTAAACCAGTCATGTTGTTTTTTAAACTTTGGATTAAAGTTTATCCTCATCAGGAATCGTTTTATCTTCATCTAAGTTTCAGCTTGGATTGTGGTCCCGGTTATTGAAGGACTACTTGAAAGAAATAGTCCAACCAAATTTCCCATCTAGCTTCTACGAAACACCATTAATTGATATTGTTGAATTATTTACTCTACGATAGGTACATCATGAATAATATTCATGGTAGGTATATTGTACTTCACATTCATCAGGAATCGTTTTATCTTCATCTAAGTTTCAGCTTGGATTGTGGTCCCGGTTATTGAAGGACTACTTGAAAGAAATAGTCCAACAAAATTTCCCATCTAGCTTCTACGAAACACCATTAATTGATATTGTTAAATTATTTACTCTACGATAGGTACGTCATGAATAAGATCCATAGTATATTATACTCCACATATCTACACCTCCTGTATACAAATCCAAACTTCACCTACTCTTCACATATTATGATTGGATTTTTCATTCCAAGTCCTGGGTCTAGGTACTCTACGATAGGTACATCATGAATAATATTCATAGTAGGTATATTGTATTGTTTTGTACTCTACGATAGGTACATCATGAATAATGTTCATAGTAGGTATATTGTACTTCACATATCTACACCTCCTGTATACAAATCCAAACTTCACCTACTCTTCATATTATGATTGGATTTTTCATTCCAAGTCCTGGGTCTAGCTGTCTATGGTGTGTTGCCCATGGAAACACACACTGGTAATTCAATAAACCTTTGCCATCTCCTCTCTGATTTCGCCTGTATCGTGTATGCTTTTAATATCGGCGGAAATAATCTAATCATGTTCCTACTTCAGTATCGACAAGACAAAGTTTCCCCTTGTGTACAAACTTTTCCATCAAGTTCTGTCTGTGTACGCAATATTACCAAGTTTATTGGGGTTAAATGCAGACATGAGCTACGTACGTCTGAGTGTTTGCCAATAGAATTATACTACTCCTCCGCCCTGGTTACCTGAGGTTTCTCAAGAGTATCACTGGTTACTACTGTCTGTAGTAACTGAGCTCTTGTGGAAATACATATTGTACCCTGGTAAAGTCATGCATTACGTCAAGGGCACCTCGATATTTACAAGAGTCGCATCAGCATCTTACAAACTGGTAAGGGGTAAAGTCATGCATTACGTCAAGGGCACCTCGATATTTACAAGAGTCGCATCAGCATCTTACAAACTGGTAAGGCTGGCAGACACTCGTGCTCAGACCTGTCAGATCTTCTGGCAGACACTCATGCTCAGACCTGTCAGATCTTCTGGTAGACACTCTTGCTCAGACCTGTCAGATCTTCTGGTAGACACTCATGCTCAGACCTGTCAGATCTTCTGGTAGACACTCATGCTCAGACCTGTCAGATCTTCTGGCAGACACCCATGCTCAGACCTGTCAGATCTTCGGGCAGACACTCATGCTAAGACCTGTCAGATCTTCTGGCAGACACTCATGCTCAGACCTGTCAGATCTTGATCTCTCAGAAGGTCTGAACGTGAGTGGTGACCTTACGACTAATAAGAAAGGGCTGATTTTTTGCCTCGTCAATCCTCTTCCTCGAGTCTCCAGCCTAGTTAGCTTAGTTGGTAGTGCGTCTGCCTTGTAAGCGCTAGGCCGCGGGTTCGATTCCCGCCCGGGGCG
>NW_007381978.1:0-10003 GCF_000475195.1 Diaphorina citri | reverse complement strand
CCGGGCGGGAATCGAACCCGCGGCCTAGCGCTTACAAGGCAGACGCACTACCAACTAAGCTAACTAGGCTGGCTACGGCCTTTTTAGTATGATATTATTGTACAGCAGGTACTTACTACTTACCTAGGCAAAGCACAGTTTTAACTTTATTTACAGCTCATCAAAAGCTCACCAACTCGATTTTTCCCCCAATTCCAGGAACTGAGGGAAAGTTACCTTCCAAATCTCTAGGTGTTGGGGTGTAAGGTTTCATTTTCCAATAAGACATAGGCAGCATTTTCATTAGAATGTAGGGTGCATTTTTTGTTACCCCTCCTGCATTTTCTCTCCTAATGAGAGCATGAGAGCTGTATATATAGAAACTGTCAGAGGATATTAGTTTCGGAGTTGTCAGGGTTTCAGAGTTTTTTTGATTGCAACTTTTTTTTTTCGACCTCCGCAAGTTTTCCAGTGGAGGATGTACCTACTGACATTTGTTTCCAGAAGGTACCTACTACCTACATATTGAAAAATGTGCGTCTACATACCTAATATGTAGGCTTGCCAAACGTCCCGAATTGGCCGGGACAGTGCCGAATTTCAGGGGGTGTCCCGGCGTCCCGTTCAGTTTTTCATTTTGGGGCGTTTTGTCCCGAATTTCCGTTTTTGTCCCAGAAAAAATTCGGGACGCGTTTTTTAACTTTAAAATTAGGTACCTACCTCTATAAATCAGAATTTGTTCTTAACTTGTTTAAATTTGTCATGCTATCATCAGTTTGCTCTTCCACTTTGCTAAACCTTTAAACGCAAAAATGAGCTGGTCCCTTGGATTCTCGTTTATCCAGGTTCGACTGTATTTCGTTTATCTGTTTTTACTTTCTATTACTACAGTATAGCGAGCTATACTAGTAATGAAAGTATTGCAATCGGTCCAAATTTTCAAAATCGGGAAATGGGTGGAAATATCCGTTTTGGGGTCCCCTGATTCCAAAAAAGTGGTTTTTAGCCCATGGTCTGTACGTAACGTACGTACGTACGTAACGTACGTACGTACGTAACGTACGTACGTACGTAACGTACGTACGTACGTAACGTACGTACGTACGTAACGTACGTACGTACGTAACGTACGTACGTACGTAACGTACGTACGTACGTAACGTACGTACGTACGTAACGTACGTACGTACGTAACGTACGTACGTACGTAACGTACGTACGTACGTAACGTACGTACGTACGTAACGTACGTACGTACGTAACGTACGTACGTACGTAACGTACGTACGTACGTAACGTACGTACGTACGTAACGTACGTACGTACGTACGTACGTACCGTACGTAACGTACGTACGTACGTAACGTACGTACGTACGTAACGTACGTACGTACGTAACGTACGTACGTACGTAACGTACGTACGTACGTAACGTACGTACGTACGTAACGTACGTACGTACGTAACGTACGTACGTACGTAACGTACGTACGTACGTAACGTACGTACGTACGTAACGTACGTACGTACGTAACGTACGTACGTACGTAACGTACGTACGTACGTAACGTACGTACGTACGTAACGTACGTACGTACGTAACGTACGTACGTACGTAACGTACGTACGTACGTAACGTACGTACGTACGTAACGTACGTACGTACGTAACGTACGTACGTACGTAACGTACGTACGTACGTAACGTACGTACGTACGTAACGTACGTACGTACGTAACGTACGTACGTACGTAACGTACGTACGTACGTAACGTACGTACGTACGTAACGTACGTACGTACGTAACGTACGTACGTACGTAACGTACGTACGTCTACTAAATTGGCCAACATTTTTTTTTTTACACCTTTTTTATCCGTCGTACCTTGGCCCCCAGGGCGTTGTACCTTGAGCCCTAAGGATGTTGTATCTTGAATTCGATCTGGAATTCGAACCATCAATCGGTAGGTAGGTGGGTACAATCTCAACTTTTTTTTTTTTTTTTTTTTTTCTTCTTCCCTCCGGTTCCCCCCCCCCCCCCAAGTTCTCAATCCCTTGTATGTACATGACTTTTTTTAACCTCTCTTTGAACGTACGTATAGATATTATTTCTTCTTCCTCTTCTTCTTCTTCCCCTTCTTCTCTCCCTTTTCTCCTGAAGTTCCCACTCCCTTTGATAACTTTTTTCCATCACTCTATATGTAAGGTATCTATATCTATCAGAAATTCAGAACCTACCACATTTTTTCTACATAGGTATAGGTACTTATTGTTACAAAATACACAGATATACCTACAAAATACGTATACCTACACAAAATACGTACATAGGTACCTATATCTACCTCATCTTAAAATACATACCAACCTACTCTTAGGAATAAGGGAATGCCTTAATACGTTTCTTTTTGTAGAGGGTTTGTATTGGAGGGAAATCCACACACACACATAGAATTCCCTCAGGACTTGAAAAGTAAACTAAAAATATAGTAAAAAGAGGGAGAGTGAGGGATTTTGAAATTGAAGATAGAATACAAGAAAGAAGGGGAAGAAGAAGGAAGAGAAAATACGAGAAGAAAAACTAGAAGAATGAGGAGGAGGAGAAGAAGTAGAGGAAGAAGAAGCAGAAAAAAAAAGAAAAAGAAGCTTTTCAGATTGATTTGAAGTGACAAGCTGGATCGGGGACGCAAAAAAAAAAAAAATATTGAGTTATTCCGAAGGGCTGTTAGTTTTCCTTTGACATTTTCTTCTACAAACGAAGAAGGGGGGAGATATAGATACCTACGTACATAAATAATACCACTGTCGGAGATTTCACAACTTAAAAGTAATCCAACTCCAACTAAGTACGCATTAAGATTTAAAATGTCCAACAAAAGAACATTAAAGTCAATGAAATGACGCAATAAAAGCTACAGATAAAATGATGAACAACACTTAGGGAAGCAGAACATCGCCCTGTCGCATCCCTTTTGTCAATTTAAATTATTGAACGCTTTTATATAAGAAGGGTTCTTCTATGAAAAGCCTAACCCTACTTATTAATTTTTATTAGGTCCTTTTGCGGTAGAACGGCTCTTTCCTCTAAGTCGGATAGTTGTGTTTAGAGTCAGTTCCAAAAAATAAAAAGAATCATGTTGATATCACTATTATTCATCAAGATATCACGAGTTTTTTGTGAAAATCTCCAATATTTTTCAATACAAATCAAAACCTTCAAAGCTGTTTTATTCGAAACTTGATCCGCATCTACTCTTTGAGCACTTCTTGGAAAGACCCGCTCAACTGTCGCAATTATTGTAATAAAATTCAAGTGCATCTCAAAAGTGAACTTAATAGCAATTGATTTTGACGAAATTTAATGTTTTGCAATCGTAATAGAGTAACTTCATAAAGTAGATAATGATAGAATAAATAAATAGAGTAATAATGGTAATAATACCTATTAATAAGTGGGTAATAGACATTGATGAAAGGGATGAAATCGCTAAAAGCTTTTAACAAAACCAAAACTTTGAGTAACAACATTAGGAGGGTTTGGGTCTATGGGGTCTTTTGTCTTTAGCTGTTTCTGCCTACGAGTACTTGTGCTTTTTGAAAAGTTTTCAAACTCTCTATCAGGCTTGGATTTCAAATTCTGGAACAGAGGGAGAAGGGATAGGACAAAGGTTTTCTAATCAGGCCTGGTCTTACGAAAAGGAGATGAGGAAAGAGGAACCAACCGTTCCAGAGGTACCTATCAGCCTATGACGGAAGGAACACACACACAAACAAACAGACATTGCCAAGATAAAACTAGATAGGTATAATGGTTTAGAGGGGTCTGTGCCGTAGCATGCCCATTCCACATACCTAGTTTCGTATGGTTTCACACCATTTTCTACCCCAGGTAATTCATTAAGGAAGGTGGGATAATGGCTTAGGCTCAAGAAATGTATGCTCCATCATCACTCCTTATTTACTCCTTAATGATTTCTGCGGTTTTCCACCTCGGTATGAAATTTTGATGATGTCTAATGGACTCGTAACTCTACAAGCTCCTTAAGTTTCCTTATTGTTTCAGGTGAGGTAATAAAAAAAGTGCAATTTTCAGGGTTGAACGAAAAAAAAAAAATACAATCACCTTTTTCGTGTAGCAAAACCAAAAGAGCTAGGAGGAGGAGGAGGAGGAGAAGAAGAAGAAGAAGAAGAAGAAAAAGAAAAAAAAGAAGAAGAAGGGGGGGAGGAGAAGAAGAAGAAGAGTGGAAGAGAGAGGGGGAGGGTGTAAGGTAAAAGACAATTTATGAGGGTAAAATGTAAATTTCAGACACCTTTATTTTTTTTTCCAACCTTGGAAAAGGGAGGGAGAGAGAAGAAGGAGGGGGGGGAGAAAATGGAGGTAGAGGGGAGAAAGATATCTCTGAAATGGAAGGGAAGGGAGGGGGAGAAGTATTCTATTTGAGGGATGAGAAGACATAGTGACTCTTGGAGAAGGAGGAGGAGGAGAAGAGAAGAAGAAGAGGAGAAGAAGGAGGAGGGAGAAGAGGAAGAAGACGTAAATTGGTTTCCATGGAAATACCCTAACGCTTAAAATTTCCCTCTTTCTCCTCTTCTTCTCCCTCCCCCTCTTCTCTCCTTCTCTCTGAATGCCCACTTTTAACTTACACTCTCTTTCTGTTCTTCTTATCCTTCTTCCTCTTTTTTCTCCTCGTCCTCCTCTTTCTTCTTCTTCTTTCTCTTCTCCTTCATCACATTCTCCTACTTCTTCATTAGCTTCTTTCACTTTTTCGTCTTCCTCTTCTTCTTCATCTCCTCCTCCCCCTCTTCCTTTATTTTCCTCCTCCTCCTCTTCCTTCATCTTCTGCTTCTCCTCCTTTAAGTTACCTCTCTCCTTCCCCCTACTTTAACCCTCCCTCCCTCCTCTCTAGGTAAATATGTCTACCCCTACTTTAATTCGCCCTCTCTCTCCCTCCATGCTGGGTATTAATCAACCTTTATGACACTTTTAGGCCCCGACTGAGGCGGTAAAATTTACTCTGAGAACCCAGGTGATTAACCATAGTAAAATAATTAACCCTTAATCGTTATGATCATATTTAATATTATTATAATGCTCGTTAACCCTTTTAGAGCAAAGAAGGAGGAGAAGAGGAAAAAAGTTTTCTTTATTCACAATTTAAGTAGGAAGCCAGATTAGTTAGCTTGGAAAATAAAAAGCGTACCTTTGAGAACGCTAGGTCGCTGCCGCTGGTTCGATTCCCGCCCGGGGAATAGAAAAAATGACCACAAATTAGGTTCGTTCTCGGAACGGTTGGTTTTCTCCTAACACCTAACCTGCCCTTCTCCTCTCTTCGATCTCTGAAACTATTTTTTTTTTTTATTATCATAGCGTTTTTCAATAAAATTACGTATCTACATATGTGATGTTTGATGTATAATTGTTGCCTAAGAGCCAGTAAGTCTCATTAATAAAGATTCATTCTGATACAAAGCTACTTCTCACATCCTGAGAAGAAATTGTCTGCAGAGAAGAATCATGGAAGGAGAGCTGAGAGGAAAGAGATCAATAGGAAGAAAGAGGTTTGGAATGCTGAGAGATGTGCTGAATGGAAGAACGTTTGGACAAATGAAGGAGGACGCCCAAGATCGAGAAAAGTGGAGAACGTCGTGTTGAAACCTGTCCTAGGACAGATCTACATCTATATACAAAGCTACTAGAATATGCATTATGCAATTATGCAGTTGAACATTTTTATTGAGTCTATCAAAGGGTTAATCTTCGTTAATTATAATTAGTTATTATTAATAAATGTTCATAAAAAAAAGTTATTACGCGCATAAGTCCATGGTAATTATAATTTATTTTAACGCCAGCTTTTTTTCTTATCTTTTTGAAAAAAGCTCCCGTTTACAGCATACTTTAGAAACATATTAACCTTTCAACTTTGTAGAAATGTAAAACGCGGTTAGGTACCTAGAATGAAAAACTGCCTCTTTGAAAATATTGTATAGGTGAAAAAATATGAATGAACTCTTTTGCAGAGAAAAACCCCTTTCGAAAATTATGCCCGTTAACCCCTTTTGTTCGTTCTCGGAACGGCTGGCTTTCTCATATTATGCTGTCTTCCTTCTCTCTTCGATATCGGGACGATAAGACCTTAGCAGTTACAGTTCCCTCTGTCAAACCTCTTAAAAAAAAGACTTTTCCAGATTCCCTCTCTCGGCTTCTTCTTCATCTTCATCATCATCTTCTTCTTCTTCTTCTTCTTCTTCTTCTTCTTCTTCTTCTTCTTTCTTCTTCTTTCTTCTTCTTCTTCTCCTTCTTCTTCTCTCACTACATTCGTAGCACTCCCTTCTCAATAGCCCCTTCACAAATTTCTTTCTCCTCCGTATAGCTACGCCTTCCCTTCCATCTCGCTGCTCTTCACTTGAACTAAAATTTCCCCCAAACTTTCTCCTTTCTTCTTCTCACTTTCCCTCTCTATTCTACTCTCTATATCTTTCTTCTCTCCCTCTTCTTTCTCTCCCAATCCTTCCCCTTCAATCTTTCTACTTTATACAGAAAGGCCAAGTGCTGATTTTCGTGTCTAGACGAGCAATTTTCGTCTGAAATTGGAGAAACTTGGAAAAGAGAAAGTCTGAGGAGCGGAAGGGTGAAAAGTCGGAGAAGGAGGAGAGAGAAGAGAATAAAAAACTAAATGAATAGAGAATAAAGTAAAATATGAAAAGAATGCCGGTAATGAAGAAATCTCGGGGTTTGAAAAGATGAAAAGTGAGAATTTTTTTCCCCGACTTTCTTTTACTTTGTACTTTTTTTACTCCTCTTTCTTTTTTTCTGATGATTCTTCTTCTTCCTCTTCTTCTTCTTCTTCTCCTTTTTCTTCTTCCGCCCGTTCTTCTTCGTCGTCTCCTACCTTCTTCTGCTGTTTTCCGTCTACCTAGCGCCGTATAGGGACCAAAGGATCGGTTTCACACAGGTTTCTTACCCTAAAAAGGTTCAAGTACTTCTCATCTCATGGCTTATGGGCCGAAAATGCTTCAAAATTAAATAGACGAAATAAAATAACACCTAACTAAACAAAAAACCAAATAATAAGTTACTCACAGGTCACAGGCCTAGCCCCTTGCACCTCTACATTAAAAAGAAAAACAACTTCCTTTACAACACCCAAGTTGCAGATTACACCAAAAGTTCCACCATTACATCCTTGTTGTGAAGTTAAATTTATCATAATAAAAAAAGCAAGGAAAAAATTTTCTACCTTTTTTTTTATTTTTCCTTAAAAAATCTAATATAATTTTTTATTTGACACGAGAAAAAAGGACAATAGCATTTATTTCATTTTATTTTATTTTATTTGTCTTTATTTTATTTGTCATTTTATTTTATTTGTCTTTTTTTCCCTTAAAGTTTCATGTAGGTGCGGTTTCAAGCGCTGAGATGGTTACACGGGTTTTGATTATTGTTTGAAAGCCCCGAAGAAATAGACATGCAGAATGGACTGGGACATGGGACAATTTATGTCCCTATGAGCTCCCAAGTTGTTCCCTAAGTTGTACTTGTACTTTAATCTTTCACAGTTTAGTCACTTAAATAAAGTTCCGTAGGGAAACTCTTGTGAATCAGGGCCGTACCCAGGATTTCAGCGAGGGGGTGGGGCCAAGAATACGGAAAGTCGCTTATTGGGGGGGGGGGGGGCACGGAGGGGATCCAAATATGAGGCCAATACTTATCAGTAATTATCAGTTATCAGTATATTACTGATTATATTTAGGAGCGAAAAAAGAGTAAGCTTTAAAGGAAAGGTTAAAATAGAATAGAAGTAGAATATGGTATGAATATTATACCTGTACCCTGTCGAATAATGTTCGACCGTAGAGACTGGCAGAATGGATGAAAAATAGGTCAAACCTCAAAAGGGGGTTTACGTCCCCAGTCCTTAAACAAAGTCTTATGTTTATGGGGGGGGGGGGGGGGGGGCACGGAGGGGGATCCAAATATGAGGCCAATACCCAATACTTATCAGAAGTTATCAGTATATTAATAGACATATTTAGGAGCGAAAAAAGAGCCTTAAAGCAAAGGTTAAATGTGAAGGGTATCCATAAAATTTTTATAGCGAAATGTGAGCCCAAAGCAATCTACCCAGCTAGGGCTGATTGAGAGGCTGACGAAAAACGCCGACCCCGTCTGAACACGGGAAAAGGCGATTAAGAAGAAGAAAAATAAGGGGCAAAAAAGGGCCCTCAAAAGGGGGCTCGCGCTCCCTGGACCCCGCCTGAAAACGGCCCTGTCTTCAATACTTTTTATACATGTTTGTCATTTGTCATATTTTTGTAGAAATAGAGAACTGACTTCTGAATTTCCTTAGGCTAATGTCTATTCTAAATTGCAGAATTTCCTCGTCTATTCTAAATTTCAGAAATTAGAGCTTAATAGAAATACCCCAGGCAATTTGGAGTTTAGATAGTTCTTGGACCAATGCGGGGATGTTTTATTGGTTTAGTCTGCCGTCCTATCAAAACGTGTGACCCTATTATTTCCTTTTACTTCCCTTTTCTCCCTTGTTCTTTCTTTTTTCCCTTCTTCTCTCTTCTACCTTTTTCTTCTTCTGCTCTTCCTCTTCCTCCTTTCTGTCTGTTTCTTTCTTATTCTATTCCTTCGTGATGTTTCAGCTTCCCTTCTCTTTCTCCTTCTACTTCTTTTTCTTTTTCTTTTTCTTCTTCCTCTCCTCCCCTTCTTTTTCTCTTCCTTAGTCCTCAGTGGTGTTTAACCTCCTTCGTCTCTTTTCGTCTCTTTCTCTTGTTATTTTAACTTCTCCTCCTCTTCCCCTGTCTTCTTCCTTCTCTTCTCCTTTTCATTTATCTTCCTTCATTTCCTCTCTCTTCTCATCTTATTTCATTCCTTATTTTCTTACCTTCCCTATCTCTTTCTCCTCTTCCTCTTTTTCTTCCTCATCCTCCCCTTTTTTTCTATTCCTTGTTGGTGCTCAAAACTCCCTTCTTCTCCTTTCTACTCCTCCTCCTCCTCTTCTTCCATCTATTCCTCGGTGGTGTTTTGAACTCTCCCTGGGTTTTCTCGCTCTCTATAATTTATGTCCGACCAGAAAGATAAGACATCGAACAACTCGCCGAGAAACTGAATAAACGGAACACATTTTGCAACGTGGTACCCTCCCCTCCCTTCCCCTTCCTTCGCCATTTTGAAACAGAACTTACCGGGTGTTTCAGTAGAATTTTGGCGATAAAGCTACCAAATAATAACATATTCTCTAGCAGCCCTGGATTTTTTTCAAGAGGTTTGACAGAGGGAACTGTACCAAATTGATAAGGTCTTATCGTCCCGAAATCGAAGAGAGAACGAAGACAGGATAGGAGAAAGCCTGCCATTCCGAGAACGAACATTATCCGTTCAAGATAAAATCAGCCCTGGGCGGAAATAGAACCCGCGGCCTAGCGCTTACTATTAGGCAGACATGCTATGCCAACCAAGCTCTCTATATTAGGCTGGCGATCCGTATTTTTAGGCTGGCAATCCGTATTTTTTCTACCTGTTGGTATTTTAGGTATGTATCTACCTGCCTTTATTTTTCAACACCCTGTATACCTACAGGGCAGAATAAATAGAAGGTAACGTACCTCATTTCGTATTCCCGTCTCACACGTTTATATTTGACTAGCAACTAAGAATTCCCCTCCCCAATCCCACCCATTTACCTACCATCCTCATCCACTCCCAACCTTAGTGCACACTGCACACACCCCTACATCTCCTACCCCTTACCTATCATCCCCTCCACCTCCTACCCTTTATCTATCCCCCCCCATTCCCTCCTAAAACAGGAGAGAGAGGTTCTCTCTATAATTTATGTCCGACCAGAAAGATAAGACATCGAACAACTCGCCGAGAAACTGAATAAACGGAAAACATTTTGCAACGTGTTACCCTCCCCTCCCTCTTTCGCCATTTGAAACAGAACTTACCGGGTGTTTCAGTAGAATTTTGGCGATAAAGCTACCAAATAATAACATATTCTCTAGCAGC
>NW_007381977.1:0-10045 GCF_000475195.1 Diaphorina citri | reverse complement strand
CCCCTGATTTCCATGCTTTAATATACGTAGGGGGAGATTGTAGATAGAGTGAAAGTTTCTACCACACTACCTAGTCATCTGCAGGCAGACAACTTGACGACTCAAAAGATTTAAATTCAACTCTTCTACTGGAATGAAATTTTAGATGATGATATTCGATTTAATTTTCTTTTGATTGATTATTTGATTGCTCTGCTCTGAATTTGGAACAAAAAATTATTTTTGATTTTCTAAGTTTGGCAATAATGTTCGCGTTCTTTCTCAGAGGAAGCTTCTATCAATCTGTTTTCACAACATTTGAGGAAGCTAGAGTGTCATCGGAATTATAACAGAAATTATAATGATTGAAGATTATTATTTTTATCATCATTGAAGATTTTATAATTATTTTCCTCATAAGTCCCGACATCTCATAATTCACAAGGTGTTTCCAAATGTATGAAACACTCACTTGCCTTCATCCTCTACATTCTGTCTTGGCATGTTTTATTCATCGTGAGAATCTCCCCATGAGCTGGTAAGTATATTCCTGAAAGGGATGTTTTACAGTTCCATTCTACACGTGTATGCTTTAAAATAGGCAAATCAAATGAAAAGTTTTTTTTTTTATATATTTTATAAAAGAGAACGTATCCTATGAAAATGTGAAAGATTAACTTGATGTTCATTTTGTAGCTGTAGACACCTCCTCATACTTGACAGGAGAATATTTCTGCTTTTCATCTACATAAAATTTCCTTTGACATTTTTTTAGTTATTATTATTAATCTGTTTCTCAGTTCCTCATTATCTGTTTCTCAGTTCCTCATAGACACCTCCTCATACTTGACAGGAGATTTCATATTTCTGCTTTTCATCTACATAAAACATTTTTTCCTTTGACATTTTTTTTAGTTATTATTATTAATCTGTTTCTCAGTTCCTCATTATTAATCTGTTTCTCAGTAAAATGTTGATTAGATAGGTATCTAATCAACATTTTACTCTGTTTAGAAATGGAAATGGATACCGCCTTAGAAAGAGCTTCAGTTCAAGTTAATAAGTAAAATTATCTTACAAAATTGGTGGATGTGCCAATTCTTCATCTTTTTCTTGAGATGTCAACAATTTGTACTTAACCTAATTAGGTAGTATTATGATGGTAAATTTCTCATGTCAATATTGAAGTATTTGTTACTCCACTTTAGGTATACATAGTACATAGGTACTCGTATATTCTTGTCTAGCTAGGCAGGTATATGTAATTGCTGTTCAGGCTAAGGCCGCTAAGGGAATGCGTTTCTACTTGAAATACATAAATTAGTAAGCGTACTTAAGTGCTGTTGATTAAATGTAGATGGTTGTATGCAGCTTCCCCTATTCTCCATGTTAGAAATTAAGTGAGTAGTCTGGGTAGGTTGTTTTGTTGCCTACAGAATTATAGCTCTGGAGTGAAAGCACGTCATCTTATCTTGAAGGCAGCCTGTAATGGCATACCTAGCATTTACCACTCACTCAGTCTCAAGTGTCTGGATATGGGAGCCTTTGTTATAATTGACCCCTTACCCTAGCACGGAATGCAAATGGTCTCTTGAAAACAAATAATCTTCAACAACCAAGGCTTTAATACGCTTAGGTTTATACGTACGTACCTCATATTGGTACGTGGGTGAAGGCTAGAGAAGTATATACATGCTCTCATCTCATTCATTAGGCAACTTTGAGAGATGGGAGGGTGAGATTAGAATACAAAAGACTGAAGGTAGGTAATGGGGAGGTAGAGGAGCTGCAGACTACCTTACAATAAGTATACTCTCTCCCCATGTTTTCTCTATTGTTGATAGGAGAATAGGAAAATACTTACTTAACTTCCAGACTATTCAACTTACCATCAGGTATTGTGTATTGTTACTCATTTCTAGAAAGTTACAATGTAGGAAATCTTCATTCTTCATACCAGGAGGAAATCACAGCAAGATCAGCAAGTATTGACTCTCGTCTGGCATCCTTTAGTTTTCAAATCTTTTGACGAAAAGGTTTCTAAGTTCTAACCATCCCAAATTTTCATTTTCCCTTTCTTACGTTTTTTACGATTGTAATATTTTTTGTTCCTTAGAGAATATAAAAACCAAAGAACCCGTTGAATTTTTCATCAAAATAACAAAATATGAAAGCCTCTTCTATTCGGAATTTCATTATTAGGGTCCTCGGGAAGTGATGGAGCGAAACTTTGTTATTCTTATAAACACATAGAACTATAAAAAGCGAATTTCAAACTTTGGTTAGCATTCCCCCAGAAAGATATAAAGAAAATCTACAACAAATATCAAAAAATATACCGGGGGGATCCGAGTATTTACTTCGCCTCCTACCCCCTAAGCGTGAAATTTATTTCACTGGTGGCTCATAAAAGTTTATGAGTTTTGAGAGAAGGAAACAAAATCGACCCCAGTTGTCATAGCAACGTAAACATCACGTCCTAGGTTATTACCACTAATACTGAGTCAACTCCTGAACCTAATGTTACATACATACAGGGTGTCATGACTGTAAAACCAAACTCGTCAAATATTTTGATCTAATAATCTGAGTTGTTTTTGGGAACAAAAAAATAAATAATCCCTTAAAAAGGGCCGCAGAAGAATCGCGACAGATCTGTTCGTTATAATATAACGTGTTGCCTGAGATTCAACTTAGGTACTTTTGAAATATTATGATTTGTTCTTACTATACGCAGAGTTATCGCAGCGCGGATATTATTCTGTACGAACATTTAGAGACCTTGCGTATCTCTTCGTACGATGTTCTGTCATAGCAACGTAAACATCACGTCCTAGGTTATTACCACTAATACTGAGTCAACTCCTGAACCTAATGTTACATACATACAGGGTGACATGACTGTAAAACCAAACTCGTCAAATATTTTGATCTAATAATCTGAGTTGTTTTTGGGAACAAAAAAATAAATAATTACTTAAAAGGGGCCGCAGAAGAATCGCGACAGATCTGTTCGTTATAATACGTATAACGTGTTGCCTGAGATTCAACTCAGGTACTTTTGAAATATTATAATTTGTTCTTACTATACGCAGAGTTATATTATTCTGTACGAACATTTAGAGACCTTGCGTAATGCGTATCTCTTCGTAAGTTCGTACTATGTTCCCTTCAGACCTTTGAATTCTTGCTACACTTTCGTTTTCCCCTGTAACATTTAGATTTAACCCCTCGAGTTCGCCGATGTTCCCTTTAGACCTTTGAATTCTTGCTACACTTTCGTTTTCCCCTGTAACATTTAGATTTAACCCCTCGAGTTCGCCTTTTTTTCCTTGGTCGTAAAAATTGATTAAACATAAACAATGTGTGTGAATTAAAGAAATGAAACCCTCCTCTCTCCGTTTTCCCCTCTCCTTCCCTTATTTTTATTTCCCTCTTCTCTTCCCTTTTCCCTCTCTCCATCCTTCTCGTTCCATTCTATTTGTTTCTATCTCGACGCTCTCTGTTTCCCCCAATTTCCAGTTGTACAACAAAACAGAGAACTTCTCTCCGCTCTCCCTCTTCTCTTTCCAAACACCAGACACAAGTTGTAAATTTTCCAACCCCCCCCTCGAAGTCTGAGGGGATGAAGCCCTCCTGTGGTATAAATACCTACTCGTGGGGTGGATATACATAATATACTCTTGGGGGTGGGGGGGGGTTACACAAATTTGAGTTAGCTTTGCGTTGGGCTATTTCAAAGCCGAAAGCGTCTCCCTTCATTGTTCCTTAAATCTTGGGAATCTTTCTCATGGTAGAAGGAGGATTCTGTTAAATCTAAAAATCCAATGATTCTCATGGTATAGGGAGGATTCTGAATTTGAATTTCATCTTGCTTTGTTCCAGGGATCCGTGATAAGGCAGAGGTACAACTATCTACTCCTGAAACCAAGGAGAAGATCAGCCCAGGTCATGAGGTGATCTTGCGATGTCATGTTGATGGATTCCCTGAGGTCAAGGTCGAATGGTACAGGTAAGAATATACTTGAAGAGATTCAAAGGATGATGACCTTCATTTCAAATCATTTGTGTTTCTTCTGTCAGATCCAATATTTGAAAATAGCAAACAGCCTCTCATGGTAGAAGGAGGATTCTGTTAAATCTAAAAATCCAATGATTCTCATGGTATAAGGAGGATTCTGAATTTGAATTTCATCTTGTATTGTTCCAGGGATCCGTGATAAGGCAGAGGTACAACTATCTACTCCTGACACCAAGGAGAAGATCAGTCCAGGTCATGAGGTGATCTTGCGATGTCATGTTGATGGATTCCCTGAGGTCAAGGTCGAATGGTACAGGTAAGAATAGTCTTGAAGAGATTCAAAGGATGATGACCTTCATTTCAAATCATTTGTGTTTCTTCTGTCAGATCCAATATTTGAAAATATAGCAAACAGTTCCTCTCCTTGCGGACTTTTTTCTGATTCTACAAAAAAGTTTCCCCATAATAACATGAAAGTTTCGTATTCCTTGTGAAACCAGCTCGAACCTCGTACGACATACCCTAAATTCCTAAAATAGTTACCATAATTTAATTGGATTCAGCCACGTCTTGAATTGAATGAAATTATCATAATAATGAAATAGATAGTAGGAATGTAGGTACCTACTAGGTATTCCGCATCAGGATAGTAGGTAGGTGGGTATAAGGTAGTTTTCAGTGACATTCAATATTTTTTTAATCATTTGCTTTTAATTTTCCATATTATGCATAAGTTACTCATTCCTAGTGGAGATCTTCTCCGGAGATACTTCATACTTCACTTCACTTCATTGAAGATAACATTTCTGTAACTAACTCGCTTGCGGACTTTTTTCTGATTCTACAAAAAAGTTTCCCCATAATAACATGAAAGTTTCGTATTCCTTGTGAAACCAGCTCGAACCTCGAACGACATACCCTAAATTCCTAAAGTAGTAACCATATGCTCGTACGAGTTCTATGACAATCCCTAACAATCCCCCGTCTCATCTTCATAGGAACGGTGAACGGTTGGCCAAATCGGATAAGTTCATCATCAAAGGCAAGAAGCCCAAACCACTGAAGTCTTCTTTCCTGTACTTTCTTTGAGATTTCCGTCACTTTCACTGAACCGCGTATTCTAGTATTCCTTATCCTGTTCATTCTGGTAATACCACACATCCATCTCAACATTCTCATCTCTGCACCATTCATTCTATCATCTTGTCTCTTCTTGATGGGCCAGGTCTTCGCTCCATAAAAATACCGATGTGTGGCGATCAACAGTGCTGGTGTTGTACATAGTGAGGTGAACTTTGTACTCAGGCTGACGGGTGAGTAGACATTTCTCATTTTTTTCATTTCGTATGAAAAAATATAGGTAAATGTTTCAAAATTCGACTGTTTTAGGGAATTGGGAGTAAGTACTTGTAGAAGAAATTCGAAATACGTAGGTACATCTATTCTGCGCAAGAGAAGATCAGCCCTCAGCTTGATATAATTTTGCAAACAAATAGGCACCTATCTTATAATAAATATGCTGCTAAATGATTGACACTAATAAAATTATTGGTGATTGGAAGAAAGTTTCCAAGATTCATGTGTTCCTTTCCTTCCCAAACCATTTTAAAGGCTCCAAATGGGCAGAAATCGAGACGATTCCCCGGGACAAAGTTGTTGTTAAAGATTCGGACGCTATGTTGGACTGCCAGTACAAGAACTATGATGTATTGGAGTGGTATTACCAGGACAATGGACCTATCACTAATTCTACCAGGTAAGAATCATGATCATGAAGAAAACAAATCAACATCAAAGAATTTGTAAAGGCTAAACCATCTCACATAAAGAAAGCAGGACTGACAAATCCTTCTACTGTACTCGTCAACATCAACTGTCATGTAGGTATCAATCATCACTCTAGGTATTGTTTATATTTCACTGGAAATACTTCCAAATCTCACTCTACCCGTCAGAAACATATCAACACATGTTCCATACACTTATAGTTTTACAGGCACATACATTTATTATTTCATGTACTTACATTAAACACAAAGAGATTCTCTACAATTCCTAGTATCGCGGTCCGCGGAACCACAGCAGGATTTAGAATTGTTTACAGTTCCCGAAATAACCACTTGAAGTATTTTCTTCCAAACACATTATTTATACCATGCTGGAGATCTGAAGACTTATTGCTCTGGTGCTCATGAGTAATGTTTATTGAAACAGCTTAGAACTCTCATAAAACATGAGGAACTGGAAATGTCTGTTTAATACACAGACATAGATAATACCTACACTTTATGTGCACGAAGCATCAAAGAAAAAAGAAATATGTACCTGGGTATATTTACATTATTTACCCTCACTGTATGTAAGGTACATTATTTTTCTTTGCACGATGAAAAAATTGAAAGTCATTCTTTTTCTTCGTCAGTTTTCTAGTACCACATCTACACGTGACACAACGAACTTTCAGTGCCAAATGCATAGAAATTAGTATAATTGACATTGATCTCACGTCATCGATACTGACGCGATGACGATTTGAGAATAGAAATCTCATCCTGTGTAACCACAGCCTTATGAAAACTCAAGTGCCTTTCCACACCTTCATATCATAAATTATGACTTCTTGTTTCAGCTACACAGTACATCAGAACGGTTCCCTGGTTATCCACAGAATGGAATCCAGTAAGGAAGGTCTCTATTCCTGTGTCGGAATCAAAGCTGATAGTCCTGAACCTCCGCATGTAAGTACTGCCGTTACTTCCCTGGCATGTAAGTACTGCCGTTACTTCCCTGGCATGTAAGTACTGCCGTTACTGTACCGTGTAAAAAAATCTAACGGAGTAACAACCGATCATACAACTCTAATAATTTCTCTAATAGGTAGTGTAAGAAAGAAATCAAAGGAAACCTGGTAGTAAAGCGGTAAAACAATAAATAATATAATAGCAACTTGTAGACAAAGAGAGCGACATGACTATTGAAACACACGAGGAAAAAATTGAAGGTCTTTCGATTTAAAAATCGCAACCCTTTTGGTGTACACACTTTTCTCTTCTTCTTTCTCCCCGTGATATCAATACTGCAGTCCATTACCAATAGTTTGTGTTGGGTCGCTACATTCTCTTTGTTATTACTTTGCAGTTCGTTACTTCTTTGATGATCGGCCTCCTGTACAGTATGAAATCAATCTGGCTAGTGACACCTCCACTTCTGTATGTTATGAGATGTTTATCCTGCTTATAGCTACATCCAATGAATGTGCATTTTTTTCCTTCGTCTAGCTATCCTAAAAACTCTTCCTACCGTTAATCATAGTCATAGTTTACATACATAAGCTTGCCGTTAACCTCCAGACCTCCACAATTTATATTCACTCATCAACTTCTCACACTGTTCCATCCTCTATTTTCAGCACCTCCTGTCATAACAGCTCATCCTCAATCTCTCATTGTAGACGAAGGCTCTAGAGTGATTCTACGTTGTGGTGTATCTGCTTCCCCATATCCTACACTTTTCTCTTCTTCTTTCTCCCCGTGATATCAATACTGCAGTCCATTACCAATAGTTTGTGTTGGGTCGCTACATTCTCTTTGTTATTACTTTGCAGTTCGTTACTTCTTTGATGATCGGCCTCCTGTACAGTATAAAATTAATCTGGCTAGTGACACCTCCACTTCTGTATGTTATGAGATGTTTGTCCTGCTTACCCTCTAACGACCTTTTCCACCACCTCTGGAACTTCTCTATCGGTTTCGGCCGCCCCAGGCACCTTTGCAAACTCCTAGCTCAATTTACCCCCAAAATAAGCTTGATCCGGCCCTGCTTCCAAGTATTCTTTAAGTTTCTTCATTGGCGATGTTCTCCATAATATTGTCACCGTAAAGACAAACGCATGAAGAACTGGCAAAGGATGATAAAAATATTTTTCTTACCTTCAAATTGCACGTATATGGTCCACCTTCTCCAATACATAGTTACTTTGCTATCGCTATGTTTCTGTATTGATATTGAGGTTGTTTTGTGGGGTTCTTTATAATTACAGCATTTATAGCGGTCACTTTAATTTCACACTTAAGAGACTCCCCAATTACAACAGTGCCGAAATGTTAACTTCTTTGTTCTTTCTCTCATGAAAGGAAAAGAAAGGTTTTGCTTCATTCTTTCACACGATTATTTTTCCTTCTTTGGATGTTACACAGGAAACCGCCGACTATCCCGATATAGGCTCACAGCAAACGGAGGGTCGGATTTATAGTCTCAAGTTGACTTTTATATTGAACCACTTTTGAACGTGTTTTATGCATTTGCGCTTCAACGGAAGAGTAAATTTTTATTTTAAAAGAGGCTGTCGATCAGAGCGTAACTACATAGTTCAATGTTCTCATTTTTCAGATCTGGACCCGATGAACGCTTCCTCCATTGAGCCTTCGTCTGAGTCTTCATTTCACATCTTACCTGAACACAGTCATATCGTGTTCCATTGTCTTGCACCGCGGGGGAGACCCACACCCAAAGTATCCTCAGGATAAAATCCGCCCCGGGCGGGAATCGAACCCGCGGCCTAGCGCTTACAAGGCAGACGCACTACCAACTAATCCATAATATTGTCACCGTAAAGACAAACGCATGAAGAACTGGCAAAGGGTGATAAAAATATTTTTCTTACCTTCAAATTGCACGTATGTATATGGTCCACCTTCTCCAATACATAGTTACTTTGCTATCGCTATGTTTCTGTATTGATATTGTCCATAATATTGTCACCGTAAAGACAAACGCATGAAGAACTGGCAAAGGGTGATAAAAATATTTTTCTTACCTTCAAATTGCACGTATACGGTCCACCTTCTCCAATACATAGTTACTTTGCTATCGCTATGTTTCTGTATTGATATTAAGGTTGTGTTGTGGGGTTCTTTATAATTACAGCATTTATAGCGGTCACTTTAATTTCACACTTAAGAGACTCCCTAATTACAACAGTGCCGAAATGTTAACTTCTTTGTTCTTTCTCATGAAAGGAAAAGAAAGGTTTTGCACTTCATTCTTTCACACGATTATTTTTCCTTCTTTGGATGTTACACAGGAAACCGCCGACTATCCCGATATAGGCTCACAGCAAACGGAGGGTCGGATTTATAGTCTCAAGTTGACTTTTATATTGAACCACTTTTGAACGTGTTTTATGCATTTGCGCTTCAACGGAAGAGTAAATTTCTTGTCAAAAAGAGGCTGTCGATCAGAGCGTAACTACATAGTTCAATGTTCTCATTTTTCAGATCTGGACCCGATGAACGCTTCCTCCATTGAGCCTTCGTCTGAGTCTTCATTTCACATCTTACCTGAACACAGTCATATCGTGTTCCATTGTCTTGCACCGCGGGGGAGACCCACACCCAAAGTATCCTGGTCGGGAGGACCTCAGCACAGTAGTCTATCAAGTCATGATGGTAAACTAACCATCAAGGATGCCAGTATATCCTGAACACAGTCATATCGTGTTCCATTGTCTTGCACCGCGGGGGAGACCCACACCCAAAGTATCCTGGTCGGGAGGACCTCAGCACAGCAGTCTATCAAGTCATGATGGTAAACTAACCATCAAGGATGCCAGTATATCCCGCCATGGAGGCAACTATTCTTGTGTTGCTGAGAATCTGGCGGGGTCCAAACGAGTGGAGTTCACCTTGATTGTGACCGGTGAGTAACATTACAGGAGGTAATGGTATAGGTGATCCGTTTTTGTAACTCATTTTCTGTATTATAATAAGATCCCAATATAGCTACATCCAATCTTCTGCTTTTACTTAGTGTTTTCCCTCTCAAGTGGGGTCGACATTTCGTGTTTGTGTTTTCCAAGCTGCTCGATTCTGGGCAAGGCTGCAATCCAAGTTTTTCTCTTTCAAATCTTCTTTGATCTTGTCCATGTATCTTATTTTCGGTCTTCCTCTGTTTCTCTTCCCGCTCACGTCCATTCTTCTCACTCTCTTTCCCACATATGCTTCCTCTCTTCTTTCCACATGTCCAAACCACTGAAGTCTTCTTTCC
>NW_007381976.1:0-10046 GCF_000475195.1 Diaphorina citri | reverse complement strand
TGCAGTTTTTCGATGCGCATGAAATTTAAAACTGATTCTGATTGGTTGATTCAATTTGAGATCCTTCTTTCCCTTCGCGAAGACTGGTCAAACGAGTCTTGGCAGAGGTCAAGCTTGAGATTCTTCTTGGAACTAGAAAGAACGTTTTTAGGTAGAAAAACCAGTTTATAAATACCGAATTATTGCAATCCTGTGCTCAGCACTCGCTCAACTGCAAAGGATATCCTTATATTTGTTCATAAATACGGGTGCAAGACTTTGTCGACTGTGTGGTGGACAGGTGGACACAGCTTTAAAATTGACCAGCTACAGAATAATACTAAAATCAAAGTAGTTACTTGTGAGTGGAAGAAAAGACTGAGACCAAAGCTGAAGTGGAGATGAAAGGATAAGGAAAAGGAAGATTTGATTGAAAGCAAAAAGGATGGAGAAGAGAAGAACAGTTAGATAGGAAAGTATGTACAGTCCGTGAGATGTAGGATGGCATATGGAAACGCAGCGAGGAGAAGTGAAATCTTCCCCTTTTCTTGGGGGATGGTCTCCCACTCGTCTGAGAGCCCTTATTTCAGCTCCCTTGTTTCAGTATTTCAGAACTTCGACTTTTTTTAACGACATGAGTTTTTTCAAAACTAAACACAGTTTCTAAAAGTCAACGAAATTACCATTCTTTTGATGTTAGATAGGAAAGTATGTACAGTCCGTGAGATGTAGGATGGCATATGGAAACGCAGCGAGGAGAAGTGAAGTAGAATGGAAATGAGGGGAATCGCGGCCTGTGAACTAGAACCATTATTCTCGTACCAAACTGAATTCGAGCGATGAAAAAATAACAGGTACACGCTATTGAAATCAGAAGTTATTAATAGTACACCAATATTTAAGGACTCCATGGACCGCCTTTTTATTTTTGGTAACATTGCGCATTCAAGGACATATGCCATCCAGGCCATCCTATTAATAGTACACCAATATTTAGGGACTCCATGGGCCGCCTTTTTATTTTTGGTAACATTGCGCATTCAAGGTCATATGCCATCCTAAGTACATCTCACGGACTGTAGCTCCCTTACACAGAATTTAATAGAAGTTTAAATTGGAAAACAGCGACATTACAAGTCCCTCAAATTCTTCCCGAATCAGGGGTAATTTCGTTGACTTTTAGAAACTGTGTTTAGTTTTGAAAAAACTCATGTCGTTAAAAAAAGTCGAAGTTCTGAAATAAGGGCTCTGAAACAAGGGAGCTGAAATAAGGGCTCTCAGACGAGTGGGAGACCATCCCCCAAGAAAGGGGGAAGAACCTCATCCTGTTCTTGAGGAACCGAATGTAGGCTGTCATACAAGTTTGAGAATGGAACATGAGGTACTAAATGCCACCTCTTGGGTAATTTCGTTGACTTTTAGAAACTGTGTTTAGTTTTGAAAAAACTCATGTCGTTAAAAAAAGTCGAAGTTCTGAAATAAGGGCTCTCAGACGAGTGGGAGACCATCCCCCAAGAAAGGGGGAAGAACCTCATCCTGTTCATGAGGAACCGAATGTAGGCTGTTATACAAGTTTGAGAATGGAACATGAGGTAGGTACTAAATGCCACCTCTTGTGTGATAAAAGTTCATAATCATGCACTAATAAACTGATTTTCATTGAGTTTGAACTTCGATGTTTTCCTTTATTTTGAACTTGTCTTGCATTTTCAATTTTCTTCAGTAGTGTGTAGAGGTTATCGTGGGAAACTTCGGATACGGAGGTTGGTGGTACGAGTCCAACTCAAGTCAGAAATTTTAGCACAGTGAATTAATCGAGGAACGACAAGAAGTCCTCTTTAAAAGACTAATAAATTAATAAAACCACAAGAATGCGCTTTTAACAACTGCCCTGGTGTGTTCTTGAATAGCTCTCATGGGCGGTGACAGACCCAGAAACCCTATAATTATTTAAATGTGTCAGTAGTACCTCGGTAACTCGAACTTGCATACAAGCATAAATATTACAGCTAGTACGTTTATGTATTAGGTACCTACCTACATAGTACATACTCGTACATCTCATCCCCAATTCACTTAGCTGCTCCAATTTACATACAACTTTTTCTACCCCAAACTCGAGTAGTTTTCCCTAGAGTAGCTAGCTTAAGAAATTACCTTTCTTTTGATACCTCCTAAGAATTAAACATGTCTTCGGGAAAAATTAGAAAAATCAAAAACTTCAGGAATATTCTTGCCCCGAATTTATTGCTCTCAAGTGTATATCAACGTTTTCCATTTCCAAGTACCTATCTGGTTTCTGTTTCCCCAATTTCCCTTTTGACAAACAAGAAAATAGATCTTCCCCCTTTCTTGGGGGATGGTCTCCCACTCGTCTGAGAGCCCTTATTTCAGCTCCCTTGTTTCAGAACTTCGACTTTTTTTAATGAGTTTTTTTTCAAAACTAAACACAGTTTCTAAAAGTCAACGAAATTACCTTTCTTTTGATACCTCCTAAGAATTAAACATGAGAAAATAGACTCTGGGAACTGTAGAATTGCAACGTAGTTCAATTGGACAACAAAGAGGTACCAAAGAATAACTATTTTTAAGGTGTTGGGTGTGCTTTTTTTTCTCTCTGATGAGATGTTGATTTGATAACAAAATATGTGTAATGTGCTAAAACAATGGCTCTACTAATGAAGGGCAAGTCAATTATGCTAATCTGGAGTCACCCATCTATAAAGTGGCTAAAAATATACCTCCATGTGAATGACCCTACCACAAAATAATAATGAAGAGGAAAAATTGGAAAAAAAATAGGGTAAAAATGGACACTGAGTTACTGAGCTCAGTTGTGGAATTTCTAAGTAAGTAATAAATGCCAGCCCAGTTAACTTGGATAGAAAATAGACTCTGGGAACTGTAGAATTGCAACGTAGTTCAATTGGACAACAAAGAGGTACCAAAGAATAACTATTTTTAAGGTGTTAGGTGTGCTCATTTCCAAGTACCTATCTGGTTTCTGTTTCCCCAATTTCCCTTTTGACAAACAAGAAAATAGACTCTGGGAACTGTAGAATTGCAACATAGTTCAATTGGACAACAAAGAGGTACTAAAGAATAACTATTTTTAAGGTGTTAGGTGTGCTTTTTTTCTCTCTGATGAGATGTTGATTTGATAACAAATGTGTAATGTGCTAAAACAATGGCTCCACTAATGAAGGGCAAGTCAATTATGCTAATCTGGAGTCACCCATCTATAAAGTGGCTAAAAATATACCTCCATGTGAATGACCCTACCACAAAATAATAATGAAGAGGAAAAATTGGAAAAAAATAGGGTAAAAATGGACACTGAGTTACTGAGCTCAGTTGTGGAATTTCTAAGTAAGTAATAAATGCCAGCCCAGTTAACTTGGACACCCATCTATAAAGTGGCTAAAAATATACCTCCATGTGAATGACCCTACCACAAAATAATAATGAAGAGGAAAAATTGGAAAAAAAAAAATAGGGTAAAAATGGACACTGAGTTACTGTGCTCAGTTGTGGAATTTCTAAGTAAGTAATAAATGCCAGCCCAGTTAACTTGAACAGTAGTACATCTGCATAGTAATAGCTGGATTGTGAGTTTGATTCCCAAGAGGGACAAACTTTATCCTAAATAAGGCTTATTTTCAAAACAGCTGGCTTTCTCATATCTTGTCCTCCTTCTCTCTGATTTTGGTTTGCAAATTGATTTGAAATGTACAGATATGAATTTTTAAATATTCTAAAATGTAGCATTGAATTTGAATATTGAGTGTTCCCCAAAATGCCAGGCACACTATTTCCTGGTAGGTAACCTCGGAAAGTGTGTAGGTGTAGTTTGGAGCATATTTTGATTCATTTACCATAAAACTAGACATCAAATGTGTGTAGGTTGGTAGGTATGTAGGGAAATATTTTTCTTTGGCCTTGGTTCACTTCCTGTCAAATGCTAAATTATTAACACTCGTTTACTTCAATAGCTCCGAGTGTGATATTCTTTGAACTAGACCCAATATTCTAAATTCTAATGCATACTGTTTACCAAATATGAACAATAGGTTTGCTAAATACATGAAGTAGGTATTATAGAAATGACTGTTCAAATGCAAAACTCTGTAGGAATGAATACTGACTACCTATGAATTACCTTTGGCCTTGGTTCACTTCCTGTCAAATGCTAAATTATTAACACTCGTTTACTTCAATAGCTCCGAGTGTGATATTCTTTGAACTAGACCCAATATTCTAAATTCTAATGCATACTGTTTACCAAATATGAACAATAGGTTTGCTAAATACATGAAGTAGGTATTATAGAAATGACTGTTCAAATGCAAAACTCTGTAGGAATGAATACTGACTATGAATTAACAATACTCAAACAGGTTATAGGTCAGCTATAGGTGTTATTAGCTAAGTTGGATAATTATTCAGAAGCCATGGCAATGAAAAAGAAATCTCCTTTTTAGCCCATCCTTCCTTTATTATTACAATAGTAATAACAAAAGGTATAGTGGACAGGCTATTGTATTTGCTTTGGTGTCGTCTATCTGTCTGTCACTCTGTCCCCATAGAAGGACTTATCCAAACCTGGTTAACCTATATATCAAATTAAAGGTCTTTTTACCAGGAACATGACAGTGGTGGTGCAAATTTTGTCAAGAAAACCATAAAGCCAAAAAACAAAACAAAAACAAAAAAAAACTGGTTTTTGGGGGGATGTTTTTCACATTTTCTCACAAAAATGAGCTCTGATCTTGAAATTTGTTGCGACAACCTATGAACTCAAAGCGAGAAAGTTTTAGATAACACTTCAGTTGTTAATAAATTTAAGACTGGTTTTAGCATTACCTATGTCAGGCTACGCCAAGCAAGGCCAATAAATGGATGGGTGACTTAAAGGAATAGAGGGAGAACATCGTGAGATGTAGGATGGCATATGGAAACGCAGCGAGGAGAAGTGAAATAGATGGGAAATGAGGGGAATCGCGGCTTGTGAACTAGAACAATTATTATCGTACCATAGTCCATACTGAATTCGAGCGATGAAAAAATAACAGGTACACGCTATTGAAATCAGAAGTTATTAATATAGTACACCAATATTTAGGGACTCCATGGACCGCCTTTTTATTTTTGGTAACATTGCGCATTCAAGGTCATATGCCATCTTAAGTACATCTCACGGACTGTAGCTCTCCCTTACACAGAATTTAATAGAAGTTTAAATTGGAAAACAGCGACATTACAAGTCCCCCAAATTCTTCCCGAATCAGCCCAGGGTCAACAGGGGGTCCCCTTGACCACCCTTGCTAAGACAGTCCCCGTCAATAGGGTCCCCTTGGTCACCCCTGCTAAGACGGTCCCGGCGCAATAGGGTCCCCTTGACCACCCCCGCTAAGACGGTCCCGGAGCAATAGCGTCCCCTTGACAACCCTGCTAATATCGTCCCTGTCAATAGGTAGGTTACAAGGGTATGCAGGAGTGCCATGCCCTCAGGATATGTTCAAAACTCAACGAGGGAAACAAAAAATACAAAAATGCGAGGGTGCAAAATTCTGGTGAAACGATGGAGAATGGCAAAAAAGGAGAGGTGGATGTATTCTGTGGAATTCATGATGAATAGGTCTGGTTCCACTAACTTGTAGTATACCTATAATTTGTTGCGACAACCTATGAACTCAAAGCGAGAAAGTTTTAGATAACACTTCAGTTGTTTTGATTTTAAATCATTACATGAAAGCAAAATCAAATCAATAATAAAAATAAACTGAATATTAAATAAATTAGGTAGGTACATATGTACTGATTTTCTTTAACCACAGCAAGGCCAATAAATGGATGGGTGACTTAAAGGAATAGAGGGAGAACGGGCTCTAGTCTTGATTTTAAATCATTACATGAAAGTAAATTAGGTAGGTACATATGTACTGATTTTCTTTAACCATGATTGAATAACTTACGGGCTAAAAAATTTCCGGAGGGACGGGCCCAGCTTGTTGTGTTCTATGGTCACTGTTCAAATCGTGAAAACTTCTTTTTGTGTTTAACTTAACTCTATAATAACTAATAACACTGGTCTCTGCTCATTTGTGACAGGTCCAGTAGCAATTTTCCATTGACATGACTTCTGAACAAGTACCCCAACAGTGGAAACTTCAATGAACTATTGGGAGCTGCTGTGTTTTGTGAGCTATCATCACTTAAAAAAAAAAAACTTGCAAAGAAAGCATGCCTTGCAAGCATGACTTGTATTGTGTTAATCTAACTTGATGATTTGCACTTCACATTATTTATGAATTTATGACAATAATAAAATTGATGAACCATGACTTGTATTGTGTTAATCTAACTTGATGATTTGCACTTCACATTATTTATGAATTTATGACAATAATAAAATTGATGAACAATAATATAACATTATTAATTTCTGTGTGCAAACGAAGAACTCTTTGGGAATAGGCTTCAGAATTCCTTCCTAATTGTTATCAGGAATGATAAAGAATAAGATTACTCACCAGTAAATTTCCTTGAGAGTATTTCCACTACAAATAAGAAAATATATACAAAATACAAAGTCGCCATAAAAATTTACTCATTTGGCCAATAATTAAATAGGAAAAATACAATTTTTACGAAGAACTAGCTTGTAAATCATGAGAAAAAACACTTCACATTAGAAAACACTTGTTAGGTAATTTATTTCATGTTGGGGTAGTACCTAGGGAGTGAATTAACAATATTTTGACAATAAAAGGTAGATTATTATGAATATGTTACAAATATTAGGAAAAAAAACTTGATTCCAAGAGGAAATAATGTGATTATAAGGAATATTTAAAAAATTAAGTAGAATATTTTACACACACATCATGATCATTAATTTCAATTTCGATTCCAAAAAAGTGATTGAATTTTTACATGGTTATTTCCGAAACAACTTATCAAACGGTCAGGCAAAAAACAACACGAATCCGGCCGAATTTTCTTTTCATTTTTAATTTTTCGAAAGCTTAAAGAGGTAATTTACACTCATGCCTAAGAAAAATGCAAAGTTTTTCACATTTTTTACAGAAAATTACAAAATCACATTTTAGATTACATTACAAAATCGCATTACACATTTTTCTTTCAAGAACAAATTACCATTACCACCATTGGTAGAGTAGTAAGTTGGAGAACGCGGGTTCAATGCCAGCAGAGGCATGAAATTTTGTCTTCAATATTGTTTGAGAATTGGATTCGAATGATAGTGCGTAAAAGCTTGACCCATCCTTTAGGGCTGCACCTAAGCTTCGGGGTTTTTGTGTATGACAATGATAGTTAGTTAGTAACGTACTGCTGGTGAACGGACTCTAGCCCTGTTCGCCCCAACCACTGCTACAGTTTACTGAATCATTTAGTAGATAGTTACCTAAAAAGCAGTTCAAATGGACACCTTACTCAGAAAACAGACGCCTGCAGAATCCCCAAAGGACCGCCATTTCGCAATGTTGACTTCAGAAACGCAGCCCTCCGCTCGCGAGGCTGAGTGCACCCCAGCTTTCAGTCAGCACCACGTTTTCAGTTGATTATACTACACAAACAAAGCCACACACACGCGTTTACCACGAAATTCAATTTGCCTCAATTATTGAAATAACATTCATTATCATACATAAATGAAATTTAATTATGTAGGCATGAATCTAATGGAACCAACACAACATACATAATGTATAGTATGGAAATATGTATGTAACAAAGTAGGACCTCTTATTTGCGTTCCGAGATATGCTAGGCTTAGGCTTCCTAATTACATTAACCTTACCCAAGTACATTCCAGTTGAGAGTTGAACCTATTAAGACTGGCAAAATTTCCGCGCTAACATTCGGCTAATGTGCGGTGAGCCTATTTTTATTATTATTTATTATGACTGCCTACTATTATTTTTTCTTTCGACCTCTTATTTGCGTTCCGAGATATGCTAGGCTTCCTAATTACATTAACCTTACCCAAGTACATTCCAGTTGAGAGTTGAACCTATTACTTAAGACTGGCAAAATTTCCGCGCTAACATTCGGCTAATGTGTGGTGAGCCTATTTTTATTATTATTTATTATGACTGCCTACTATTATTTTTTCTTTCAAAGCAAATAAGTTTCTGGTGTTCTCGTGTTGACCCAGCACCTAAATGGGAAGTATTGTGTCTCTTCTCGCCCATCTGATGAGAGGCATACTACGGGATGGGCATGCTACGACACAGGCCACATGCGTCTAATGTAGCAGTTGTTCCATTGAAAAAAATAGGGTAAAAATGGACTGAGTTACTGAGCTCAGTTGTGGAATTTCTAAGTAAGTAATAAATGCCAGCCCGGAGCACATTTTGATTCATTTACCATAAAACTAGACATCAAATGTGTGTAGGTTGGTAGGTATGTAGGGAAATATTTTTCCTTGGCCTTAGTTCACTTCCTGTCAAATGCTAAATTATTAACACTTGTTTACTTCAATAGCTCCGAGTGCCATCAAATGTGTGTAGGTTGGTAGGTATGTAGGGAAATATTTTTCTTTGGCCTTGGTTCACTTCCTGTCAAATGCTAAATTATTAACAGTTTACTTCAATAGCTCCAAGTGCGATATTCTTTGAACTAGACCCAATATTCTAAATTCTAATGCATACTGTTTACCAAATATGAACAATAGGTTTGCTAAATACATGAAGTAGGTATTATAGAAATGACTGTTCAAATGCAAAACTCTGTAGGAATGAATACTGACTATGAATGGTGTGGGTCAATGAACTTGCATTTTCCCTGTCCGCTCTATACAACCGGACTGGTCTGTGTAGGTAGATTGTGCTAATATACGGATTAAAATTCAAGTTCATGATATTCAACCTTCCTGCATTTCATGTTGAGCTTGTTAAGGTTTTGGCAATGAAAAAGAAATCTCCTTTTTAGCCCATCCTTCCTTTATTATTACAATAGTAATAACAAAAGGTATAGTGGATGCAGAAGCCATGGCAATGAAAAAGAAATCTCCTTTTTAGCCCATCCTTCCTTTATTATTACAATAGTAATAACAAAAGGTATAGTGGACGGCTGGACGGGCTATTGTATTTGCTTTGGTGTTGTCTGTCTGTCTGTTACTCTGTCCCCATAGAAGGACTTATCCAAACCTGGTTAACCTATATATCAAATTAAAGGTCTTTTTACCAGGAACACGACAGTGGTGGTGCAAATTTTGTCAAGAAAACCATAAAGCCAAAAAACAAAACAAAAACAAAAAAAAAAACTGGTTTTTGGGGGGATGTTTTTCACATTTTCTCACAAAAATGAGCTCTGATCTTGAAATTTGTTGTGACAACCTATGAACTCAAAGCGAGAAAGTTTTAGATAACACTTCAGTTGTTAATTTAAGACTGGTTTTAGCATTACATTACTTATGTCAGGCTACACTGAGCAAGGCCAATAAATGGATGGGTGACTTAAAGAAATAGAGGGAGAATGGGCTCTAGTCTTGATTTTAAATCATTACATGAAAGTAAAATCAAATCACTAATAAAAATAAACTGAATATTAAATAAATTAGGTAGGTACATATGTACTGCTTTTCTTTAACCATCATGATTGAATAACTTACGGGCTAAAAAATTTCTGGAGGGACAGGCCCAGCTTGTTATGTTTAATCTATGGTCACTGTTCAAATCGTGAAAACTTCTTTTTGTGTTTAACTTAACTCTATAATAACACTGGTCTCTGCTCATTTGTGGCAGGTCTACCGGGAGCGAGAGTGTTTGCGCGTCGTTTTGAACTTGTCCCGGGACCGATTGGAGGTGGCTTTCTTGTCGGCCTTCCCGGATTTTTTGTCGAGTGTCTGTTCCCGAGAAGGCGACCGCTTCGAGTCAGGCCGCGGGGAGGTTTTGTCCGCGGTTGAAGTGACGGGGTCGGCTTTATCGACGGTTTTGTCGGCCTTATCCTTCGTTTCTCCCGGGGAACGGTTTCGCTTCGCCGTTTTCTCCCGGGACGCCGACCGAGAGGCGGGCCGTTTCTTCGCCTCCCCCTCTTTC
>NW_007381975.1:7946-10052 GCF_000475195.1 Diaphorina citri | reverse complement strand
CTTCCCATTGTGTTCTAAACAAATCATTTGTACCTATTACAAGAATGGCTAGATCACCTACTTTAGGTTCGTCTAAAAATACTTCGTTAGCCTTTTCAATGGTCATACCACCTCTGCTATAATCTATCAGGTTATGATTTGATGGAAACTTATCTGCTAGTTTTTGGGAAATACTCTTTGCAATGCTGTCGCCTATTAAATATACATTAGTGGCTAATTGGTTACTATTACTGATAATTGTAGAAGACGATTTTTTGTCAGAAACAGCAGAATTATTCTCGAGTTTAGCTTCTTCTAAGGTAGTGATTTCCTTGTGGGTGATGATTCTTCTTTCTTGAGATGGTGATCCTGCATCTGTGAAGTTTAGTATTTCTACAATTGGGGAAATGTAGACTTGGGTTGAATCTTCTAGTGTATTTGTTTCTCTGGTTTTTATCGCGCTTGCGTTGGGGACGATGCTGCCTTCGTTGGGGATGATACTGCTTTCATTTGGGATGATACTGCTTTCATTTGGGATGATACTGCCTTCATTGATGTTGGTTAGTTCGTGAAATAGACTTGTACCACGGCTTTCTTGATAGGGACCATGAGTGCCACTTGAATCGCTATCGTAATTTACACAATGTTGATCAATGGTTTTTTGAAGCACTTTTATGGTGTATTTGGTTCCTGATAGTTGCTCTTTTAATTCTTCTATAACTGTCAAATGTTCATTCTGTGATTGAGTTAGCTCTTCTTTTTCTTGTATTAACATTTCATTTTTTTTAATCAGTGTCATTCGTTCTTTCTCGAGTTTTGTGATCTTTGTATTTAAATCTCGATATTTATTTTCCTGTTCAAGTTTTTCTTGATTTAGTAAACTTTTTTCTTGTTTCAGATCTTGATTCTCTGATTTTAAATTTTCGTAATTGTTTTTAAGCTTAATGAATTCTTGTTCTTTTATTGTTAGAGTTTCATTGAATTGTTCCGTTTGTATTTTATTGTCGATTATGATGGTATTTACCCTGTCATTTTCATTTGCAATTTTTAATTTTGTTACATCAATTTCATCGTTCAGTGATTTAACTTGGTTATTTAGTACATTAATGTCTGTTTTGTGTTGATCATTTTCACTACATATTTTATTTATTTCCATGAATAAATTACTAATATTTTTTGTCAAGTTGGTTAGGTCACATTTTTTACATTGTTCAAGAGTGGATATATTACTTTTTATTTCAATGTAAGGTTCATTAAAATCCTCATGGGGTAAAAAGTTGTCATTTGATTCAAAAATATTATCTATAATCTTGGGTGATTTTTTATTTCTACTTCTAGATGCCTTTCTACTCATTGTAATTAAAATTATAAACAGTTGTGTCCACGGGTATTGAAAGGTGATCGAAATAAAATCTAAGTTTTTCTGTACAACATGTTACTATTAGTACAAACTGTCAATATTGTGAAAAATTGCGATAACTTTTGAGAATTATACTTATCTGAGAATCCGACTGCATATTCTTAATCACCGTAAAAAATTGATTAAACTAGTCAAAACTCTTATTTTTTAATTCTCTTAGAAACCACTTTTTAACACCAAAATTTAGAGAGAGAAAAAAATCGTGTTCACTCGACTATGTTTATGTTGAATTTGCACCACCATTTTCGTGATCCTGGTAAAAAGACCTTTAATTTGATATATAGGTCGACCAGGTTTGGATAACTCCTTCTATGGGGACAGACCGACCGACCGACAGGACCGACCGACAGACAGACAGGACGACAACCGAAGCGAATTACAATAGTCCGTCCACTATACCTTTTATTATTAGTAATAATAAGGAAGGACAGGACTAAAAACGGACCGTTTTTTGTTTGTTTGTTTTTTTTTAGAGGTTTGACAGAACGAACTGTAAACTCCCCAAGGTCTTATCGTCCCGAAATCGAAGAGAGAAGGGAAGACAGGATAGGAAAAAGCAGCCGTTCCAAGAACGAACCTTATCCCTTTCAAGGATAATAATCGAGGCCTGGGGCGGAATATCGAACCCGCGGCCTAGCGCTTACCTCACCTTTATGTGTACGCACGTGATATTTTCAGTCCCATGTTTTGGAGCTGAACAGTTTACC
>NW_007381975.1:0-6052 GCF_000475195.1 Diaphorina citri | reverse complement strand
CAGTACTCACCAGAGTTCAGGGGTGTTCAAAATGCGTGAAAAAAGCATTCCTCGCTCTGGTCGTTGCGTCATTTATTCTGGACGCAGCTTGAAAAAATTTCGTCGCGACTTGCGTTGTCGTTGGCCGATACATTCGAAAGACTTTCTTCATTTTTCTACAAATACAAATACAAATTTTTATTTTTCAACCAACAGAAACTGGAAAAAACTAAAATTCAATCGGTTTTGAGATTCCAACAAGGAAACATTGAAAATTTTTTATCCGTGTTTATCTTGTTAATCCCATTTTCTTTTCCAAATTAAATTACATAAAAACAATTTAGTAGTGTTGTAGTTTTACCCAGTGGTTCCAGTTGCACAAACAGCGCAAGATTCCTGCCTCCTGTCAACCTGGAACAACCAGCGTCCAAAGTTAAGTACCCTCTCTAATACACTTTAGGTGCTGCAGCATGGACGAAAAAGAAGCAGATGCCCACACACATAAGAAACCACCAGACCCCCCAGATGGTAATCAAACCAACAACCACTCAAATACCATTCCTCATACACCACAAAGTACACTTTATAACGAAAGCATCTCTTACCCAGACTATAAAATCGTCATTCAATCCAAACACATAGACAACATACCACAATTCTTATGTTCCCAAAAAGTAGGGAAATCACTTGCCCACCATTGCAAATGTGACAAGGAATCTATCGTAGACATTAACCGTGTCTCCAGATCTAAACTTGTAATTACTGTCAAGTCTGCTAAACTTGCTAATGCAATCGTCCAAAATCCAAACATTAAGACCCTCTACAATGCATTCATCCCAGCTGCATATACATGCAGATACGCAATAGCCAAAGGAATAAACATAGATTTCTCAGACGAAGAGCTTAAACAAAACATTGACACACGCCAACACAAGTTAATAAACATACAACGATTAAACCGAAGAAAAATCAATGAAAATGGAGAAGTGGAATATGTAAAATGCCAAACTGTGCGCCTATTATTCGAGGGCCCAGACATACCACAACACATTCTACTCTACTTTAATAGAATACAATGTGAACCTTCCATCATGCCGGTACGGCAGTGCCAAAACTGCTTTAGATTTGGACACATCTCAAAATATTGCAGAGGCACCAAGAAGTGCAGAATGTGTGCAGCAGAATCCGACCCCAACCACCAATGCTCTAAGAACCCACATTGCATCAATTGTAAAGACAACCATATCGCCACATCCCCAGATTGCAAGGAACTTACCAAACAAAAGAACATAAAGAAGATGATGAGTGTAAGAAGAGTCCTCTACCATGAAGCTCTACAAACTTTCTCGACTAATGAAAACAACAAATATGCAATTGCAACAAAAAGCCTCACACAGGACGCTGATTTCCCCAGTCTCCCAACCAAACATGGTAATGAAAACATACAAGCTTACATACCCTCCCCAGATTTCCTCAAGATTCCATTCGCAATGTCAAACAGGAAAACATCCCCCAACCCATTTTCTATTAAGAAAAAAGGGCCAACAGATAGCAAAGAACCCGCTCCAAAGAGGACAAAGAACACACACACACAAGATAACAAACCCAACCCTCCTGTTCTCCAGAACAAACCCCTCCTTGGTGTATCTTATGGTAAAAATACTTCATCCCAGAACAAAACTAATGGATCAAAATCCACCAATTCTTCCACAAAAGCAACCTCAAATGAAACCTTCAACTTTACTGATGAATCTCAGCACACACAATCTAGCGACTGGCTGCTAGGTGGCAACAAACTATTCCACGATGATAGTGCTCAAACAAACTTCCAAAAAGACCTCACAAAATCCATAAAAAACATTCCAAAATCCCCCGTCATCTCGGACACAGAAATGGAGGAAAATGAATCAAATAATATTTGAACTCGCTAACCATAATCTCACCCTCCAACCACACATATTTTTCAAAATCAATATTTTCACAAACAAATATATTAGGTATCATTTAAAAACTTCTTATCATGGAGAACCATAACACTAAAATAATCCAATGGAACTGCAACGGAATACGTGGCAAAATGGAGGAGATTAAGATGCTTCTCTCAAAATACAACCCAAGCATCCTATGCATACAAGAAACTCGCCTACTTCAATCACTAGTTGTGAATTTCAACAACTACTCAGTATTCAGATACGACCATACTGGAGGCGAAACAGCAAGCCAAGGGCTAATAACCCTCGTCAAGAAATGCCACTACGTAAATAGAATCAACATACAATCTACATTACAAGCATTAGCCATCCAAATCAAACACCCAATCTACAACTTCCTAACAATATGCAACATATACATCCACCCATCACACCGGCTACAACAAACAGAGATCTCCAACCTCATCGAGCAACTTCCAACCCCCTTCCTCCTCATCGGCGACTTCAACGCCCACAATCCCATATGGGGAAGCATAAACCGCTGCAACAAAGGGAAGATAATTGAAAATATACTCTACCAAACAGAGCAAATCTGCTGCCTTAACAATGGCTCCCCCACACACCTTTCAACGCAAGGCACCCTCACATGCATTGATATATCCTTGTGCTCTGCATCAATCTATCAGGACACAACATGGCAAGTGCTAGACCCTCAATCAGCAGACCATTTCCCTATCCTCATATCCACCAAGAATTTCAACCCAACAACAGTAACTGATGACAACCATGGTAACTCTATTGACCCCTCAAATTTACTATGGTCATACAAAAAAGCAGATTGGATCAAATTTAGAGAAACCATAGAATGGGACCACTCACAAACAGATGACATTAACACTTCGATTACTCAATTCAACCAAGCTATACTCACAGCAGCAAAGGAAGCCATCCCTACAGTACAGCTCAACCAGCTTAAAAAATTTGTACCCTGGTGGTGCAAAGAAGTAAAAGATGCCTTAAAGGATAGGAACAGAGCATACCGATTATTCAAACAACACCCATCAACCACAAATCTAATTGATTTTAAGAAAAAAAGAGCCATTGCCCGCAACACTATTCACAACAAAAAGAAGGAATCATGGCACAACTTCATGTCAACCATCAGCACTACAAAAAACCCCAGGCTCCTATGGTCCCACATAAATAAAATCCGTGGAAATTTTAAATCCAAAAGAATTGCAGCAATTCAACCTTCCCCACACTGTAATATAACCATTGACCGCCGATCAATCGCTGAAACACTGGCATCACATTTCCAACTAATCTCATCAACTGCAAACTACACACAAGAATTCCAGAAATACAAAGAGGAAATGGAATGTGTAATTCAACAGCAGCTCTCCATCACAGACACCCAGGACCACCTGAACATAAACTTCTCCATTGATGAATTAGAAACAGCACTCATGAAAAAAACCTCAGCCGCCACGGGACCAGATGGAATCTCATACAACATGCTTACGAATCTTCCCAAAAACATCAGGGAAGGGCTACTCAACACCTTCAACCGTATATGGACGCAAAGATCATACCCTGACACCTGGAGACAAGCAACAATTATCCCAATTGTAAAACCTAACAAGGACCCTTTGAAGCCTGACAGCTACAGACCCATCTCCCTTCTCAGCTGTACAAGCAAACTATTAGAAAAAATGGTCAATTCAAGAATAAACTGGCACTTAGACCAACAAAGCCTTCTTAACCCACACCAATGTGGAGGACGCAAACACCTAGCAACTACAGACCTCCTGACATATCTGGAAAAAGAAATAGCGACTGGAATTGCACTTAAGCAACACACTATTGCAGTTTTCCTGGACATACAAAAAGCATTCGACCTCACATGGAGAGCAAAAGTTCTATACAAAGCCAGCCAGATGGGCATACAGGGAAACATGCTTGCATACTTGTCTAACTTCCTTACAAACCGCTCATTCAGGGTCAAAGTCGACCGCACTTTTTCCAGCCCAAAACACCATGAAAATGGAATCTCCCAAGGTTCACCTCTCTCCTGCACACTCTTCAACATTGCAGTTAGTGACATATCTTCCTGCATCCCAGAAGGAGTCTCCCATGGCCTATATGTTGATGACCTCTTCCTAGTTGCAAGACATCATGACATACTACACGTCCAAATCATCCTCCAAGATGCACTCAATAACCTTGGCACATGGTCAGAACAAAACGGTCTCCGCTTCTCACCAGAAAAATCATCATGCATCAACTTCAAAAGGGGAAGGAAACTACAGAACGACCCCCCGCTATCTCTCTATGGCCAGCTCATTGAATACAAGACGTCCCACAAGCTCCTTGGAATTACCCTTGACACAGAATTCTCATTCAAAATCCATCTTGAAAACATCAAATCCAAAGCACACAAAGCTCTAAACTGCATCAAAATACTGAACGGTAAAAGGCATGGTGTTAACAGAAATATCCTGGCAAGAATATATAAAGCCACCATAAGGCCCATCCTCGACTATGGCTCCACCATCTATGATGGTGCAAAAGAATCCGACCTAAACAAACTTGAAGTGATCCAAAACTCTGCACTGAGAATCATATCTGGTGCACTGAGAACTAGCCCCGTCATCAGCCTGAGAGCAGACAACGGCATACCCCCTCTCTCCCTTAGAAGAAAGATCCTAATTGGCAACTATATCTGCAGAATCCTGCAAAACCCCAAAAACCCAGGATATGAGGCCACCATTCATCACCCGCCCCAATCTAACATCAACTTCAACAGAAAACACAAACCCACCTCCACGAGATTCAAACAATATTTCACCGATGCCAACATCAACCTAACAAATACAGCTTACATGAAACAAAGCATCCCTCCTTGGACCATCACACTCCCAGAAACACAGCTTCTCCTGAAAGAAAAGAAAACCAACATCTCACCCAACGAAATCAAATCCAAATTCAACCAACTCCTCAACAAGGTGAACCGCAAAGAAACCTTCTACTGTGATGGATCCAAATCACCGCAACACTGTGGAAGTGCATTTGTCCACGAAGGAAACACAATAACTTTCAAACTTCCAAACATCTCATCAAGTTACACAGCAGAGATCATCGCACTTCAAAAATGTATCCAATTCATCACCCAAAACAAGTATTCCAACCCCACAATCTTCACGGACTCAAAATCACTGATTCTTGCAATCAAACAAAGGAACACATCAAACCCCCTAATTAAAAACATCCAGGAGGTCCTCCACCAGTCCAAACTCGCTGGAACCACTACAAACATAGTCTGGATCCCAGGACATTCAGGAATAGCTGGAAATGAACTTGCGGATGCAGGTGCCAAAAACATCAACGCACAATCACAATGCCAAACCATCTGTGCACAAGACCTCAAAAACGTCTTCAAAAACATATGTGCCTCAAACTGGACAAGAGAATGGCAACAAACGGATAAACAACTCAGAAAAATCAAACCAGAGACACAATACTGGCCGACATCAAGCAGACAAAAAAGAATTGAAGAAGTAATAATCGCCAGACTGAGAATTGGACACACAAGAGTCTCACACTCATACCTGATAGACAAAAAACCCCGCCCAATCTGTGATACCTGCCACACTCCACTGTCAGTCGCACACATACTCATCGAATGCACCAAATTTCAAGTAGAAAGGCAAAAACTCCTTCCCCACCCACTCACACTAGAAAACCTCCTCGGCAACAACAAAGAAACAATAGACTCAACCCTTAAATACCTTTACAAAACAAAACTCTTCGGCACCCTATAATCGCCCATGCATGCAGCACCTTTAACTTGCCGCCCACTCTTTCAATACCAACACATATATCTGCCCTAACAAAATCTCTTAACATATGTTCCAGACCCTGTAGAATCCCACCAGCCATAAGCCCCAGCACACCATCACCTGGACCACCTGCCAATGCCCCCCCCTACAACAAAACAAGACGCCAAGCCATACGAGCATCAAGATACCTCAAAACCCAAAGTGCCAGTGCCAAAAACAAACTACCTCAAATTTAAACTAAAATATTAAACAAATAGACAAGCATAATCTCTGAACCTTTATTTTGAGCTTAAAATCAAGTAA
>NW_007381974.1:7238-10062 GCF_000475195.1 Diaphorina citri | reverse complement strand
ATCTACCTCTCGCGGACCACCTGAAACCTTCTCGCGGACCACTAGTGGTCCACGGACCATAGGTTAAGAATGGCTGCCGTACAAAGAACGAGTAACCCACTCGATCGTTGGAAAAACACCGCAAGTCCATAAAAAAGAGAGAGAGAGAGGAAAATATAATACAAATAAAAAAATACGAGGTTTTATAAAAACACCAGAAATTAACTTTCTCCCCTCATTAAATACTTAAAATATATCCATAATAAAATAAAATATATTACCCCAGTAGCTTTCACTGGTTTTCCGCAAGCACCCCTTCCTCGCTTCCTCCTCTATTGGGAAATTTTCTACTTTGCTGTGAAAGTTGAGAAAGTTGTAGGAGAAATTTTGAAAGGTCAGACAACGGAGGCTGTGCCAGCCTGCCAGCCTAGTTAGTTTGGAAGGTAGCGCCTCTGACTTGTAAGCGCTAAGTCGCGAGTTCGTTTCCCGCATAGGGTGGATTTTATCCTGGACGGATAAGATTCGTTCTCGAAACGGTTGGCTTTCTCCTACCCTATTTCCCTTCTCTCTTCGCTTTCGGGACGATAAGACCTTAGCAGTTACAGTACCCTCTATCAAACCTCTAGAAAAAAGAACTTTCAATATATGACAGACATTGGTAGAGAACAAGAAGAAGTCATCGAACCAGACACAATTTGACGTAACCACAGCATACAACATTTCAGACTACAAAAATAAAACATCTTTTGTCAAAATGATCGTAAAATAAACTTGAGCTTTTTCTCTGCCCCCTCTTTTTTTACGGCACACGTACCATTTGACTCTGGTTTGTATTTTTCTACATAAATAGTAAAAGAGTACACAAATCGAAGAAGAAGAAGAAGAAGAAGAAGAAGAAGAAGAAGAAGAAGAAGAAGAAGAAGAAAAAGTAGATATAAATATCGGAAAAATGATAAATAGTGCATAATATTTTCTTCAACGGGAAAAGATTTTGAATATAAAAGTCTGGATAAAGTTTGAATAAAAGAAGGTTTTACAGGATATAGGAGACTTAAAACAGGGTGGTAGAAGAAACGGGAGTTTGTGACACCACAGGCTGACTCAAAAGTTTAGCAATAAGACTTAAAAAGCACTTTTTTTGGGTTCAAATTTTCCCTACTTTATTAAATTTCAAGTAGGTACTAGGTAATGGAGAATTATCCAATTTGGATTTTATTGAATACTAGCCGAAATCCGTCGCTTCGCTCCGGATTTCTGCTAGTAAATCCTTAAGGCATGGCCGTTCATGTCACTCATCCATTTAGTGGTCTTCCTCGGCGTAAGCTTAACAAACACGCAACCGGAAAATAGCCTATAACCTTCACGGGAGTGCAAGCAATAAAGTTCACAAAGTTTCATAGCAATCGGATGAGCGGTTTGGCCAGGCATAAAGGTCCGAACAACACAACACACAACAAACAAACAAAATATTCATTTTTTATATATTAGAATTGATTGGGTAAGATAACCCATCCAATTACATTCCTAAACTTTCTTCTGTTCGCAGAAAATGGACTCCCAGGAAGACTGAGAACCGCGCCTACACCAACCACCCAACTGCTAGAGTTGGGAGAAGAGTTTCATTCAACAAGATACTGTGGTCGACCTAGAACGTATAGCGACATAGCCAGTTGCCTACTTAGATCTAACTGAAAGACAAGTAAGTAAGACCATGCGAAGCCATTGCTGCTGATGTCTTAAAAACGGAGGAACTGGCACGTAACATTCTAAGAAGATAGTTAGAGCAAATTTTTTGTCTATGTGTGGCACAATTAACATAGATTATTTTGGTAAAAAAATATCCTAAAATTACACTGCTGCTTAAAAATGTGGAAAGGGGTAAACTGTTCGGTGCGCAGTGCCCGCGCTTGTGTGTGAGGCTAATTGGGGCTATGGACCGTCTAGGACCAGTTGATCAGCTCTCTTGTCTGTCGTCTCAGCAGGTAAAGATGTCGTGTTCCAAATACCGCAAGAATGAAACACAGACGCAACGTTGAACAAGGCAAGTGCATGATTAACGCGAGAGATGATAAGTGAAACACGATAACGACCCGTGACGAAGGAAGAAAGATTCCCATTGATCCACCGGATAGCAACCAAAATCAACAACAATAACACCCACCAACAAAAACCAAAACAAAGAAGGGACCAAACCTGCAGCGACTTGTGATAATATAAGTAACAGTCGAAATATCTAAGTATACAGTAGTCAACATAGGTACCTTATAACGATGATACCCCGAAGTAATAACGAATTACAATACGAAACTTCCACGGGACGAACCAGCCACCCGGAGCCTGAATAGTAAAGGAACATATATGGAATTAAAATAGAACAAGAATACTTAGAACACATTAGAGAGACCGATTAGAGAACAAGCCAATCGATACCTGCCAATAAACATACAAGAACAAGTATGTGTAAACAAAACTGTATGAGTCTCGACACTGTACACAAATCAATTTTCAAGTCCAAACAAAACAAGTTGAAGAGATGATAAAGTAACAAATAGCTTTGAACACTCGTCAGTCCAATACACAAGCCTGTACACGGCATGCAATCACCAGATACCAACTGGAACATCCCTCCCGCTCCCAAATAGCAACACTACCACAACAATCATGACGGCAAAGTCGCTCCATACAAATAGTAAAACACAGAACATCTGCACCGCAACAACGAGTATCATCACCACGAAGTGACTATAGTCGCACTCTACATCACCACCCAAACAATCTATCACCACATCTAAGTCGCTCAACGGCAAGGTTAGCACACAAAACTACGAACTGTCGGACGCAAGAC
>NW_007381974.1:0-6676 GCF_000475195.1 Diaphorina citri | reverse complement strand
TAGAATAAAGTCCTTAACATGTGAATAAGAACAAAAAACCCTTCAATAAAAATTCAATTTCTATTCACTACAAACTCCAAACAAATATTTACATAATAGACCCACCACACTACTAAAAAAAAAAAAAAAAAAAAAAAAAAAACATTAAAACTCCACTACGGAAACTCCACTCACTAAATGCTTCTAATTAAATAATGAATGTCTCTACATGCTCATACACGGATAAATAAACAATGTATAAAATAATAAGTTACATGTATAAATAAATCACAGTTAACATGGCATTTGTTTCGATGGGCCCATGGTCTGTAGTGTTTCCCGTTTTGAACCTTTTCCTAAAAAAAACATTTTCTCAACTATCTCATATTTTCATTGGCGCATTCGACGGTCTCCAACATATTAGGGCCTTTTTCTTCTTTGTTCCTTCCTATCCTCATCCCCTTTCGGCCGGCAAGACTCTGCTTATCTTATCCTTAAGTATTCCTCGTACGACCTATTCTCTTTAATAACTGGTTTTTGTGTTGCTTCATTATTATTTATTAGTTTATGTTAAAATAATAAATCTGAAAGTGATACTTCCCTACAAATATCTTCCAACAATTTAACCGGCGTTCTTACCCTACTCAAAATGGCGATTCACAAAATATTTGATTTTGCAACAATACATTGTTCTCCACACCGTGTAACTTGCTTTTCTTTATTTGGTTTCTATAAATGCCTTTATTTTGTTACTTGTTTAACGGTATCCTGCGTCGCTCGGAAAAATCCCTTTTTATTTTCCCGTTTTTCCATTAAAAAAAAAAAAAAAAAAAAAACGTATTTTTACCAACCCACATGCATTCAAATAATTATTCTTAATATAGGTAAGCCGATACCTACTTACCTAGGTGGCTGGGTAGGTACATACCTATAACTACTTACATATCTACTTACTTGGGTTTCTAAAAAAAAAAAACTGTTTTGCTGAGAAAAAAAGTAAAATTTTATTATAAATAAAATGAAGAAAAGAAAAGAAGCAGGATAGGTAGTTGACAGATCTTATAATGACACATTGACAATATGATGGGGGTTTTAAGAAGATTGATTACATCTCACTCAGTCTCTCTCTCTCTCCTCTCTCTCTCACTCTCTCTCTCTCTCTCACTCACTCTCCCTCAGAAATTTCTAGCTCTTTTTTTTTCCTTTTTTTTTCTTCTTCTGCTTTTTCGTCGTTTGCTTCTTCTTTTTCTTGTTCTTGTTCTTGTTGTTCTTCTTCTTGTTCTTGTTCTTCTTGTTCCTGCTCTTCTTCTTTTAGTATTTCACTTCTTTCCCCTCCTATCTTTTCTTTTTTAGTTCTTTTTTTTTGTCGTCTTCTTCTTGATGTTCTTGTTACTTCTTCATTTCCTCTTCTTTTTTTTCCTTTTAATATTCTTCTTCTATTTCTCCTTTTTCATTTCTTTTTCTTCTCTTCTTTGTCGTATTTTCTACTTCCTCTTCTCTCTCTCTCTCTCTCTCTCTCTCTCTCTCTCTCTCTCTCTCTCTCTCTCTCTCTCTCCGTTTTCGTGCTTTCCATACACATTTGTAGTCGACATTTCTCTAAATGGCCGGATAGTAAACAATGAGACAGGGAGAAAAGTACACTCGTGACGTTGCTTATCTTAGGTGTTCTAGCTCTTATCAGAGGTAGCTAAATTGAGGAGCTGGGTTCAAAAAGGGAAATATGGATTTTTTGCCCTTTTTGCGTAAAACGGGTTTTTGAATAGAACGTGGTGCGCTCTATCTTCCAGCTTTTGGACTGCAGTGATAACTTTTTTTTCGATGAGTTACAGCGTTTTTTTGTAAACATACTTTTCAAGGATTTTGATGAAAAATTGAAAACTTTAAAGTTAAATATCTCAGTTTGATGATTTTCATTTATTGCCCTTTTTGCACCCAGCTCCTCAGTTGAACTATCTCATTTTACATCTCCAGTATCAGCAAAGAAGGTAGAAGAACATTTTTGCGGCAGCTAAAGTCAACGATCTAAGCTCACTAGTTCATATTAGCTCACTATACCTTCAACATCAGCAAAAAGGTAGTAGATTTTTTTTTTGCTGAAAAACAATGCAGGTTTTGGGGAAACTGAAAGTTCGTCTTCTCAAGAGCTATGATCGCCTCCTTTTTTCGATCACAATCTTGTATCATATCAATGAAATATGGGAGACTCTGTAGTGGGTGGCTGGTGCTTAAAGTAATGGTGTACGTGTAAACAGTGTCAACAAACCTCAATGTGAGGGCAGCAAAAGAGTCAAAAGCCACATCTACATAGGTACGAGAATTTTGTTGTCTTCTTTTTTTTTAAATTTAAGAAAAATGCAGATTTTTTTCTCCTCCTCCTCCTCCTTAAACTACTTCAAGTTACCCCCTCCACAATTCCTCCCACCTCCACTTTACTGGCAATATTATTCCTCCTACCTCCCCTCCTCCTCTTTCTCCTTCTCCTCCTCTTCCTTCTCCACCTCCTTCTTCTTCATTCTCCTACTCCTCTTCATTCTTCCCCTTCTCCCTCTCCTTCATTCTCCTCCTCCCACTCTTCTTCATCTCCCTCTCTTTCTATTTCTTTCCCTTCACCTCTGTCTTTTCCCCCTCCTCTTTCTCCTCCACTTCATTTTTTTCTCAGCAAAGGGAGGGGAGGGAGAGAGAGAGAGAGGGGGGGAAATCGTCTACTTTGTCACCGAAATTTGCATAATGGAGAAGAAGGTGGAATAGAGTCTTTCTCTCTCTCTCTTTCTCTCTCATCTTCCCATCCATCAATTGGATGCGATACCCGTCACTCTCACTCACAGCCTCTTCATTGAGAGAGAGAGAGAGAGAGAGAGAGAGAGAGAAAGCGGGAGAGGAGCAGGAGAAGATTTTTTCAAGAGATTTGATAGAGAGATGCACATCGTCCCGACATCGTAGAGAGAAGGACAGGATAGGAGAAAGCCAGCCGTTCCGAGAACGAACCATATCTTTATGGGATAATCTGTATTATCTGTGTGGGTTCGCTTTACCTTCCAGTCCAGGTGGTCTTCGAAAGGCATATAAAGTAGAAAGCACTCTGAAAAATCGAAAATAATTCCAAGCACACAGCTGAAAAAACTTTGACTATGTCGGGAATGACCGATTCCCGCGGAATCGAACACGGACCTTTCGATCTGCAAGTGTGATGCTCACTTGGCCACGGAGCTCTAAATAGTAGAAAGTACATTGAATAGTGGAAAGTTCAAAGTAGAAAGTATACGCTGAATAATAGAAAGTATAGAAGAGACACAGTCATTCCCATTTAGCTGCTTGGTCAACACGAGGGTACCAGAAAGAGAGTAACTCCCCACTCTGAGAATCGAACACGAAACTTTCTGCATGTCAAGCAAGCGCCACTGGACCAACCGTGCTCCTAAAATTTATAAAATTACTCCCACCATAGATACAATAGAGGAAGCACACAAAAATGATATCAATAATAAAAATAACAGAGCAAGAGTTCCATCACATTGCTTTGTTATTGGATTTTTTTCTCTCTTTGCATAAACCTTTATAAAATCCCTTCATAAGTGAAAGTCTAAAATAATAAAATTGTATTTGATTATTTATTATTACTTGTTGTGTTTTTGGTAATTTCTCTTATCCAGATGTCTTATGAATTCTATTCTATTCGTTCTCAGAACGGCCGGCTTTCTCCTATCCTATCTTCCTTGTTTCTTCTTTTTCGGGATTATAAACCTTGGCAGTTACACTTTACTCTATCAAACCTCTTTATTATTATTACTTGTTGTGTTTTTGGTAATTTCTCTTATCCAGATGTCTTATGAATTCTATTCTATTCGTTCTCAGAACGGCCGGCTTTTTCCTATCCTATCTTCCTTGTTTCTTCTTTTTCGGAATTATAGACCTTGGCAGTTACACTTTACTCTATCAAACCTCTTTTAAAAAAATCCATTTTCCAAGTTTTGCCCTTTGTGATGTCTGGTACATAGGTATTTTTTTAAATACATTGAATAAATAAATATGTAACATGGGTAAATAAATAGGCACATACTCGTATACATCTCTGTAATAATTATCTTCGTAAATCACTCAACCTCAAAGGCATCACTCAAAATCTCAAAAAGCAAAAAAAAAAAAAAAAATCAAAAATCACCCAACCCCAAAGGCCTCCCCCAAAAACAAAAAAAAAAAAAAAAAAAAAAAAAAAAAAAAAAAAAAATCACACCCTCCTAGATAATAAATTTATAAACAAACCTCACATCACTTACTTTAACTTAAAATAACTTCCCAAAAAACAAGAATAAGTGTCACAATTCTGAAATAAGATGAAATGCTCGTTTATTTTCTCAGTTTCTGCATTTTTTTCGGATTATTTATTATTTTTGACGATCTTTACGAAAAAAATACATTTGGACAGTTATATTTTTCATGAGAATCATCAATTATAGATTGGGTTGTCATAAACGAATGACTTCTAATATTTTACTCTTTGTCTATGACATGAAATTGTTGTATAAAAATTGTTATAGGTGGGCATATTCTGGATTATCAGAGGCGGAGGTTGGGTTCAGAAAATGGGTAATAGAATTTTATTGTTACACGTCAGTCTTGCCTTGCCTCGTAATTATAGATTGGGTTGTCATAAACGAATGACTTCTAATATTTTACTCTTTGTCTATGACATGGAATTGTATAAAAATTGTTATAGGTGGGCATATTCTGGATTATCAGAGGCGGAGGTTGGGTTCAGAAAATGGGTAATAAAATTTTATTGTTACAGGTGGGTATTTTTAGTATTTTCTGGATTATCAGGGTCGGAGGATACGTTTCGCGATCGGATAATGGTAAACGTCGAAAAATGGTTAGCAGGTTACCTCTCTACAAGTCTACTGTAGAATAAGGCCAAATTCTTAAAAGAAGGTCTGGGGCGGTCAGCAACTTAGCAGATTTACAAAGTCTTGCCTTGCCTCGTAATTATAGATTGGGTTGTCATAAACGAATGACTTCTAATATTTTACTCTTTGTCTATGACATGGAATTGTTGTATAAAAATTGTTATAGGTGGGCATATTCTGGATTATCAGAGGTGGAGGTTGAGTTTCGCGATCGGATAATGAGTAACATTGAGAAATGATGGTTAGTAGAGGTTACCTCTCTACACGTCTGCAGCAGAGGCCAAATTCATAAAAGAAGGAGGTCTAGGGCGGTCAACTTAGCAGATTTACAAGTATATGTCTTTTGAAAGTCAGTTCGCCAGCCTATTCAGCTTGGTTAGTAGAACGTCTGCCTTGTAAACGCTAGGTCTCGGGTTCAATTCCCGCCCGCTGCGGATTTTATCCTGAACGGATAATGTTCGTCCTCGGAACGGCTGGCTTTCTCCTATCCTGTATTCCTTCTCTTTTGGGTTTCGGGACGATAAGACCTTAGCAGTTACAGTTTCCTCTATGAAACCTCTTGTTTCTCTCTCTCTCTCTCAATATTATCGCGTTCCCGATGACTTCAAGTTACATCGATCACTATAGGCTAATAGGACGGCCAGTTGTCGTCGAATTCTCAAGTTTCCCAAGACCCCAACTACTCTACGCCACTGGGGCGGCCAATTCTTATTGTTTCTCTCTCTCTCTCTCAATATTATCGCGTTCCCGATGACTTCAAGTTACATCGATCACTATAGGCTAATAGGACGGCCAGTTGTTGTCGAATTCTCAAGTTTCCCAAGACCCCAACTACTCTACGCCACTGGGGCGGGCAATTCTTACCATCCTCCTCTGACGGCAATGGCGGATTCAATGGTGAATGAAAAATGAGGCCGAAGCATGCAAGTCAGAATAATTCTCTTATTGAACAGTGAAGGAGGGGAGGAGGGGGAGAAATAAAAAATGATAATTACAGGTTCCGTGACTGGCTTTGGTACTTCAGTCATATCTAGGTACGGATACCTATGAAGCATGTTAGCTAGGTATTTATGTATGGTGCTGTGAGTTCCCGAAGTGGTGTGAGAGAACTGAGTAACGATATTCGATGGTAAATTTCCTTAAAAAAAAAATAATAATAATAATAATATAAAAAAAATAGTACCTAAAGGAAACGAAGACTTTTTGACGGACAAAAATGACGTAGTCTGGATTTTTGCCTAAAAGGTCGGAGATGGTGTCCTGAATAAGGGGTCAAAAGTCCCAAAGGAATACTGAGTAACGATATTCGACAGTAAATTTCCTTCCAAGCAAAAGCTTTTGGAACAAAATATACCCACTAAAAAGAGAACCATTTTTTAATTTATTAAAAGGGTACGCATTCCATATCCATTATTATCTATTGCTATTAGGAAAATTATTCTTCTCGCGAACATTTCGGTTAACGATATTCGACAGTAAATTTCCTTCCAAGCAAAAGCTTTTGGAACAAAATATACCCACTAAATCACTAAAAAGAGAACCATTTTTTAATTTATTAAAAGAGTACGCATTCCATATCCATTATTATCTATTGGTATTAGGAAAATTATTCTTCTCGCGAACATTTCGGTCTCCAAAAAGCTCCTAATAAGGAGGGTACCTAATAAGAAGCGGGTAATACCTTAATATAATAGACCTACCTAAATATCGTTGCATAGCTACCGTCGTAGGGGGATAGATTGCCCATATAGGGGTAACTTTTCCCATCATTGAATATAAAATGTGGCGCCATCTCA
>NW_007381973.1:0-10063 GCF_000475195.1 Diaphorina citri | reverse complement strand
AATAAAGTTATTTTCGTTCAAGTTCAAGTTCAAGTTCTTCTTCTTCTTCTTCTTCTTCTTCTTCTTCTTCTTCTTCTTGCCTTTGGTATGAATGGCACGTGGCAGTGAAATTTCTGGAAGCCTTTATTTCTTTACTACATGGGTATTTTTGTATGTTTTCTTTTTATTATTATTATCAAGGTAACCTTAAACGTGTTTCCATTGAAGAAATCAAATCGAACTTTTTTTTTAAATTAAGTATGTAGGTACCTATATGAAACTTTGCAAAATAATACCAACATGCCTACATAGAAAATACAAACATAGGTACCTAGGTATGTTATCGTACAGTATGTAAACAAGTTGTATAGATGAAGATTTTTCCTTATTGTTATAAATTACCTAAAATTAAACATGAACCATTACAATTACTTCACAGTTTGGGTTTAGAGAGAGGTTTACACTGTTTAGATTAGGAGAAAGTTAAGAAAATTACTTGGTTATTTGTCCTCAGTTTATGCTAAACAAAGGCTTAGTTCCACATTCCCGTCACCCTCCCTCCACTCCAAATTCAAAGTTCAATATTGACTTCAGTAGACAAAACATAAGAAACTAGGAACGGTGAAGAAGTGATCTGAAAGTTATTTTGCAAAGTTTCATTAAAACATTGTTGCTTAAAAACATAATAAAACTGAAATTTCGAAATAAAAATAAGTTAACAATAAACGAGAGACTAAAAACATCATACAGAAAAAGAAAGAAGCTGACAAAAGTGGAAGATAAAAGATTTTTCGAGAGAACAAAAAAGAAAGAAGAAATGAGGAGAGTAGCAAAACTGCAACAACATAAAAGAATTTCAGAAAAACTGTATATTACTGAAAACTTTGGGTTACAATATTTTTCCTCTGTTTTGATTGCCTGAGGGCTGTTGAGAGTGTTAAGTGTATTATACCGCTCTTTTATTTCTGTGAAAGTAAGGTGTAAAACATCATACAGAAAAAGAAAGAAGCTGACAAAAGTGGAAGATAAAAGATTTTTCGAGAGAACAAAAAAGAAAGAAGAAATGAGGAAAGTAGCAAAACTGCAACAACATAAAAGAATTTCAGAAAAACTGTATATTACAAGAAAGTAAATAATGAGAGAAGAAAAATATGGCTCTGACGTAACAAGCAAAATCCTCTCGGAAGCAAAGCAATAACAATAATGAAATTAGTGTGCAAAAAGGGATTAAAGGACAACTTCTAAAGTAGGTACCTACCCACAGAGATGATTTGATGAATCTCTAAAAATTACAATAATTATACGAGTATATTAGAGAGTAATATACCAGGCTCCTAAAACAGAAACTTCCCTAACCGACTAACTGGAGTCGGTAAAGGAAATAATGAGATGTGTATGAAAAATCTGAAAATCCAAGAGCCAAATACAAACACTAGAAAGTAAGATTTTGAGGAAGATAGAAATTGCAAGTATTTGAAAGAAAGCACTGGAGAAAGTGCTCATAAAGACCGCACTCATCATTACCCACAAACATGAAGAATAGATATTGAAGGAGGAAAAACAAGAATTGCGATGCTTAGCGACACATGTTCGTCTCAAAGAATACGAAAAAAAAGGAGAGAGGAAGAGAAGAAGGCGGGAAATTTCTTTCTGTAAAAATATTCTTGTGTAAGCGTTCCTTTTCATTTTTAAAACGAGGAGCGGAAAGGAAATAAAGAAGAGAAAAATACTTAATTGCAAACAAAATTATGAAAACACACCATTTATTTTCCAAATTGGACAAAGGTGGGGGGGAGTGCGAGAAAAAAAGAAGGACAAAAAGAAGTGGAAGAGGCAGATGGAGACGAAGGAGACAATAGGAAGAGAGGAGAGAGGAAAGGGGAAGAGAAGGAGATATTAAACAATAGAGTAGAATGGAGTAGAAAGAAATGTTATGTAGTGAAAGAAAAGGAAAATTAATTTGATAATTTGAAACAATGCGAACGGAGACGGGGGACCTAATATGGGGTCGTTTATCTTGTTTTGAGAGTAAATCCGAGGAAGGTAGTATATTAGCTCAGATTTCTGATACCATCCTTGGCCTATTTTAACACACTTCAGTATAAATAGCCTTTTGGCAACTGAGGAATGATTGAAATCCCAGATAAAGGACTGCTTTTCGCCAGCAAAGGAAGGAAGGAAAGTAAAATAAAAAAAAAAAAAAATCAATGAGGTCTCAACGTGAAGAGCTCACGAAAGTCTATCACGGAAAATTCCTAGTGCTGATAAGAAAGAATGATAAATTGATAACGTCAGAGTTGTGTATTGTCTGAAACAATGCTGACAAGCTCTCAGCACTGCAGACACGACAGCATTTTCACTAGATTCTAGATTAGACATTAAACCTCTTTTGCTATCAGCATTTTTTTTTTATATGAAGGAAGATACTAGTGGGGGGTCTGTAAACAAGCTTTGCGCCAACGCTACCTTAGAATCAGATTTGGAAACATAATTTATTATGGAAAACAGTCAGACACAGGGTGTGTGGGAGACAGAAAACTCGACTTTTATTTACCATTCTTTCACCGGGCTACTTTTGAATGGCCAGGTGAATTTACATAAATTTACACGCTCCATGTGAAATGTGGGTAATTATGAAAAAGAGGTGTCTGCATACTCGTATACTAATACATACATGGAAGTTGCAAAAAAAATAAATAAATTACCTAAAATTAAACATGAACCATTACAATTACTTCACAGTTTGGGTTTAGAGAGAGGTTTACACTGTTTAGATTAGGGGAAAGTTAAGAAAATTACTTGGTTATTTGTCCTCAGTTTATGCTAAACAAAGTCTTAGTTCCACATTCCCGTCACCCTCCCTCCACTCCAAATCCAAAGTTCAATCTCTCTCTCTCTCTCTCTCTCTCGCTCTCTCTCTCTCTCTGCCTCTCTCTCTCTCTGTCTCTCTCTCTCTCATTCTTTCTTTCCCCCATCTTATCCATACAACCCTTTCCCCTTGCTATTTCTGTACCAATCTCCCCTCCTGTTTTGCCTTCTCTCCTCTCCTATCTCTTTTCACTCCCCCCTCTAATTCCCACTCCGTCGTCATCTTCCCTTTCTTTACATTACCTCCCTCTCTTCCCCTCCCTCCGTTTTGACTTTTTCTTCCCCTACCTTCCCTCCTCATTATTCCCTCATCCAATCTCTGTTTTATTACCCCTCCCCCGGATAAATCACTTCGGAGCTTAACTCATTTGAAAATTCTCTTCAAAGGTGAAAATTTGCAATCACTTTTCCATCTCCATTAACGCCCGGGAACGTAGGTTGAAAACTTTGTATCTATTTTTCTCTGTGATATTTCCAGCGACGAGAGATTTTCCACCCTCTGATAAACATCCAGTCATAATTATCATCAGAGTACCTAGGTACCTTACAGAGTTGCGGATGGTGCGTTTTGCAAAGTGATGACCTAATTTTGGTGTTTATACTGTCAAGTAAAAACAACGCTGCAATTTGGTATTGTTGAATAGTGATAAACATCCAGTCATAATTATCATCAGAGTACCTTACAGAGTTGCGGATGGTGCGTTTTGCAAAGTGATGACCTAATTTTGGTGTCTCGGTTTATGTTGTGAAGCTATAGTGGTTGATAATTTGGTGTAAGAAAAAAATAGATTATTGGCAATCACGTGCTGCTGGCTTTTGTGGTCCCACTCAGGTGAGTAGCTGGTTAAAGACTAAAAACCTTTACCTAAAATTTTGTGGTAAACCTTTTCCACATAATTTGGTAAGATAGCATTTAGGGGTTTCCCCAAAGTCTCAGAAAACGTTTGTCTGCCACAATTGCCGCCACTATAATATTGGTACCTAACGATTTATTTTACTCTAGTAGTTGATCTATTTATTATATCTGTGTATTTTGAGACAAAATAACGAAGAATTGGAGTTTTGGGCATCTCCACTAATATGGAAATTTACAATTATATCCTGGTCTTTCACTTCCCCCTTTTATGATAAATCACTTCGGAGCTTAACTCATTTAAAAATTCTCTTCAAAGGTGAAAATTTGCAATCACTTTTCCATCTCCATTAACGCCCGGGAACGTAGGTTGAAAACTTTGGGTTACAATATTTTTCCTCTGTTTTGATTGCCTGAGGGCTGTTGAGAGTGTTAAGTGTATTATACCGCTCTTTTATTCCTGTGAAAGTAAGGTGTGAAAGGAGGGAGAAGGGAATGTAAAATGAGAAACACCTAGAAAGTGGAGACCAAATGAGCAAACATCCTCTTGATTTCTTGAAAGTGTCTGGATAGTTGTTTAAGAGAGAGAGAGAGAGCTAGACAAACAGACGGACATACATACAGACAAGAGAGAGAGGCACATGCCACGTACAGAAAGACATACAGAAAAAAAGAACAAGAGAGAGAGAGAGAGGGAGAGGGAAACAGAAAGAGTCTGAGAATCATGAAGAAATAGTAATAATAAATACCTAAATAATAAATGCAAGTCTCATTGGCACCCTTGCACCCTTCAAACGGATTTGTTAGTCAGATTGCTTTCAAAGACTCGAGAGTAGAGTTCTAAATAGGTGCTCAAAAGTGAAGGATTGAAGTACACACTAGCATTAATATGAAAATTCTAGGAAAATGTTAAATATTTCAAAATAACGTGAAACAGGGAGAGAAGGAAGAAGGGAGAGAAAATGTAAAAGAGGAGAAGAGTGATAGACGTATTAGTGAGAGATAGTGATAGAAGGAGAGAGGGGGGGGGAGAGAGAGGAAAGGATAACATGGGAGGTAATAGTGGAAAAGCATCATGAAAAAAGCATCAGATATTTTTATGGAAGCGTTTTGTGCATTTTGCTGAGAGTACGATCAACACTGCTGCTCGTTGGGTTGGGGATTGCAAAACATTTGCTCTTAAGATAAAAGAAAAAAAAACACACACACACACACACACTACGACACAGACCACATGCGTCCAATGTAGCAGTTGTTTCATTGCTACGAAATAAAAACGGCGGTGAAACACTCATCTTTTAAAACAACAAAAAAAAAATGATTTCACATCCCACCAGATTGCACCAGTAACACCCCGCACACATTTATCATCTTTTTAATCAAAAGGACCAAAACGTTCTCATTTGCATCACCTCCTTGCCTGTCCTCCACACACTTGAACATGGAAAATATATAGCCAAATATTAAGAGTATAATATTTCAGAAAAATGTGAAATATATTCTATTATCATTTTTTTGTGTGGAACAAATTTATTGTCAGAATTTTTAGCTCCGTTTTGTTCAAGGAATGATAAATTGCTGACGGAATGTAAGGAAATTCGAAATGTGGAGCAGCATTGAAGGATATCAAATGAGAAACACCTAGAAAGTGGAGACCAAATGAGCAAACATCCTCTTGATTTCTTGAAAGTGTCTGGATAGTTGTGTAAGAGAGAGAGAGAGAGAGCTAAACAAACATACAGACATACATACAGACAAGAGAGAGAGGCATATGCCACGTACAGAAAGACATAGGTACAGAAAAAAAGAACAAGAGAGAGAGAGAGAGAGGGAAACAGAAAGAGTCTGAGAATCATGAAGAAATAGTAATAATAAATACCTAAATAATAAATGTAAGTCTCATTGGCACCCTTGCACCCTTCAAACGGATTTGTTAGTCAAATTGCTTTCAAACACTCGATAGTAGAGTCATAAATTAATGGTTGCTCAAAAGTGAAGGATTAAAGTACACACTAGCATTAATATGAAAATTCTAGGAAATGTTAAATATTTCAAAATAAAGTGAAACAGGGAGAGAGGGAAGAAGGGAGAGAAAATGTAAAAGAGGAGAAGAGTGATAGACGTATTAGTGAGAGAAAGAGAGAGATAGGAGAGGGGGGGAGAGAAAGAAAGAGAGGGATGTTAAATATTTCAAAATAAAGTGAAACAGGGAGAGAGGGAAGAAGGGAGAGAAAATGTAAAAGAGGAGAAGAGTGATAGACGTATTGGTGAGAGAAAGAGAGAGATAGTGATAGAGGGAGAGGGGGGGAGAGAAAGAAAGAGAGGAAAGGATAACATGGGAGGTAATAGTGGAAAAGCATAATGAAAAAAGCATCAGATATTTTTATGGAAGCGTTTTGTGCATTTTACTGAGAGTACGATCAACACTGCTGCTCGTTGAGTTGGGGATTGCAAAACACTTGCTCTTGAGATAAAAGAAAAAAAGTAAAACACACACACAATCACACATTATAGTAGAATTTTCAGGAGGCATTGAAAAGTATGATTGTAGTAAAATTCTCACGTGGAGTGAATCAGACAACTGGCTAGGGATAATTATGTACCATTCTAGAGACGTTGCGTTGCTTGGCTTTAGTGGTCCAATGGAGATGATTTTGTGTTCAATTCTGGAAAGGTGCTTGCTATATGAAAACCCTTTGGAAATATTCAAGATATACAAGAAGGCATCCTCAACCCACGCATGTACCTATCTCGGATAGATTGACAAATGGATTCCAAACATCAAAACAAGAAAATAAACGTATCCTAACATGCAGCAACAATAGCGAAAAAATTCGTCTCGAGAAATGCAAAATGAATTCAAGAGAAAGTTGTCTTGCATTTGAGAATACCCTTTGTAACTCGATAGAAACAACTAACAAGACAAGATTATGCTGATGTTAACAACATTCAGAGACTTTCCCACTTTCCCACAGTTGTCTTGCATTTGAGAATACCCTTTGTAACTCGATAGAAACAACTAACAAGACAAGATTATGCTGATGTTAACAACATTCAGAGACTTTCCCACAAAAAAGCACACATTCAAGGAAAAGGCGAACAAAACACTTGGCTTTGTTAGACAAGACAAAGTCAATTTTTACCCCCAGCAAATGAAAACAACGTCTTGCACATAAATGTTGATGTAAATAAAAGAGTGTGCAAGAAAATTGTATAGAAAATACAGAGAATGTGGCAGATTACAATGCGTATAGACTAAAGAGTAGACTAGCATTTTATAGTATACGAGACTTCAATGTATTTATAGTGTATTCAGAGATAGTGTGTTGGCAAAGTTTGGAATGAAAGAGGTCTGTTGCCTATCTAAGTATCTACTCTAGGAATAAAATCTTGAATCCGTTATTCCGTTCCTGAGAGTCCCAATATTTCTTTACATTACACATGAACAAAATTGCTTCTATCTCAGAAAGTTCCAAACTAAAACTTCTAGATTCCGTTAGACAAATCAACCGTGGGTGTCTGATTGACAAAATGTGGGTGTCTGCCACGGGGATTGCCTTTGATCTTGAAAAAATCTTGAATCCGTTATTCCGTTCCTGAGAGTCCCAATATTTCTTTACATTACACATGAACAAAATTGCTTCTATCTCAGAAAGTTCTAAACTAAAACTTCTAGATTCCGTTAAACAAATCAACTGTGGGTGTCTGCCACGGGGATTGCCTTTGATCTTGAATATTATGGTAATCAAGGCATTAACCATGAACCGTCGAGCAAGACATAAACCCCAAAGTGGTCACCCAAAACTGCTAAAAAACAACTCTTCCTTTTCTGAATGGAGGATGTTTTTCGAAGGATCCTTTCATCGACAGCCGTTTCACTTTTGGAACACCGCAAGTCCTGGTAAAAGGGGGGATTGAGATCTTGAATATTATGGTAATCAAGGCATTAACCATGAACCGTCGAGCAAGGCATAAACCACAAAGTGGTCACCCAATACCTACTGCTAAAAAACAACTCTTCCTTTTCTGAATGGAGGATGTTTTTCGAAGGATCCTTTCATCGACAGCCGTTCCACTTTTGGAACACCGCAAGTCCTGGTAAAAGGGGGGATTGAAAAAAACATTGGAATAAACTATTTTCTTTATGTTTTCAGATAAAAAAGTTTTTCACCCGAGGAAAATTCAAAATAGCTCGGCAGCCATCGGAGCAAGTTTGTTGCATACGGGTTCTCCCAACTATTTCAAAGTATCGTAAGTCTTCTACGAAGGGAATGGGATGGAGAAAGAGGAAGGATATCAAATGAGAAACACCTAGAAAGTGGAGACCAAATGAGCAAACATCCTCTTGATTTGTTGAAAGTGTCTGGATAGTTGTGTAAGAGAAAGAGAGAGCTAGACAAACAGACGGACATACATACAGACAAGAGAGAGAGGCACATGCCACGTATAGAAAGACACAGAAAAAAGAACAAGAGAGAGAGAGAGGGAAACAGAAAGAGTCTGAAAGGATAACATGGGAGGTAATAGTGGAAAAGCATTATGAAAAAAGCATCAGATATTTTTATGGAAGCGTTTTGTGCATTTTGCTGAGAGTACGATCAACACTGCTGCTCGTTGAGTTGGGGATTGCAAAACACTTGCTCTAAGATAAAAAAAAACACACACACACACACAATCACTGCACACATCATAGTAGAATTTTCAGGAGGCATTGAAAAGTATGTAGTAAAATTCTCACGTGGAGTGAATCAGACAACTGGCTAGGGACATCATAGTAGAATTTTCAGGAGGCATTGAAAAGTATGTAGTAAAATTCTCACGTGGAGTGAATCAGACAACTGGCTAGGGATATGTATATACCATTCACCATTCTAGACGTTGCGTTGCTTGGCTTTTGTGGTCCAATGGAGATGATTTTGTGTTCAATTCTGGAAAGGTGCTTGCTATGAAAACCCTTTGGAAATATTCAAGATATACAAAAAGGCATCCTCAACCCACGCATGTACCTATCTCGGATAGATTGACAAATGGATTCCAAACATCAAAACAAGAAAATAAACGTATCCAAACATGCAGCAAATAGCGAAAAAAATCGTCTCGAGAAATGCAAAATGAACCCACGCATGTACCTATCTCGGATAGATTGACAAATGGATTCCAAACATCAAAACAAGAAAATAAACGTATCCAAACATGCAGCAACAATAGCGAAAAAAATCTTCTCGAGAAATGCAAAATATGGAGATGATTTTGTGTTCAATTCTGGAAAGGTGCTTGCTATGAAAACCCTTTGGAAATATTCAAGATATACAAAAAGGCATCCTCAAACCCATGCATGTAACTATCTCGGATAGATTGACAAATGGAATCCAAACATCAAAACAAGAAAATAAACGTATCCTAACATGCAGCAACAATGGCGAAAAAATTCGTCTCGAGAAATGCAAAATAAATTCAAGAAGATTTCGCGATTATGTTCGCGGATTTCGCGATTATGTTCGCGGATTTGGCGATCATGGAATTTTTAGCTCCGTTTTGTTCAAGGAATGATAAATTGCTGACGGAATGTAAGGAAATTCGAAATGTGGAGCAGCATTTGTGTGTGTGCGCTTGCATGAAAGCTGATTTCAATATTTTAATAATATATGCATTCTGTTCCATTACAGTGAGCTACAGTGTGGTATGATAGCTGATTTTAATATTTTAATAATATATGCATTCTGTTCCATTACAGTGAGCTACAGTGTGGTATGATAATGGATAATGCTGGCGGATTTTGCAATTATGTTCGCGGATTCGCGTCCCGAATCGACATTTTGGATATTTGGCAAGCCTGGCGAACAAAACACTTGGCTTTGTTAGACAAGACAAAGTCAATTTTTACCCCCAGCAAATGAAAACAACGTCTTGCACATAAATGTTGTTGTAAATAAAAGAGTGTACAAGAAAATTGTATAGAAAATAGGTACAGAGAATGTGGCAGATTACAATGCGTATAGACTAAAGAGTAGACTAGCATTTTATAGTATACGAGACTTCAATGTATTTATAGTGTATTCAGAGATAGTGTGTTGGCAAAGTTGTAAACTCACTAGGCACAGCTGACCTCCCACCAATTGTATTAAACATCAGTTCTTCTTGTTCGTGATAAATGAACTTCCGTTATAATGTGATGTAGGAGATAGCTTGCAAGCTTTCAATCCAACTTACTCAATCCCTCCAAGCTCCTAGAAAACACATTGAACACAGGTTGGTATGCTACTTTGTATTGTACGTAGGTACCTATACGTGTTATTGTTTTTACCTTTTGAAAAATACAATGATCAAATACATAGAGGCTCATAAGCTAATAATAAAACAAGA
>NW_007381972.1:7527-10067 GCF_000475195.1 Diaphorina citri | reverse complement strand
GGTTCTCTTTCAATTAAGCAGAATTGGACAGCATTCAGCAGAAAAGAACCATCCATAAGGCAATTTCCCTTTCTGTCCGATTCTCTATCAAAACAGGACTTCATCAAAGAAGGGGAAGGAGTCGGCCCCAAAAAAGCCACTTGATACTTGTCAGCTTCATGAATAAAATATTATGAATATTCATGGCAGTTTTCGACTTTTCAGATGTGTCAGTACAACAACAGGCGGACGTTTTGGTTAAAGTGAAGGCATCACGAGATAAGAATGAGGAGGAGGAGGAGGAGGAGGAGGAGGAGGAGGAGGAGGAGGAGGAGGAGGAGGAGGAGGAGGAGGAGGAGGAGGAGGAGGAGGAGGAGGAGGAGGAGGAGGAGGAGGAGGAGGGGGAGGAGGAGGAGGAGGAGAAGGAATCAGGAGGTAGGGGAAGACGAATGAGGAGGTGAAGAGAGGAGGTATGGGAGTTGTAGGAGTAAAGGAAAAATTGATGAAGAAGAAAAGGAGGGGAAAGAAGAAGAGGAAGAGAAGGGGGTGGAGAGACGATGATGATAACGAGGAGTAGAAAAGGAATCATTAGGTAGGAGAAGAGGAATGAGGAGGTGGAGAGAGGAGGTATGGGAGTTGTAGGAGGAAAGGAAACATTGATGAAGACGAATAGGAGGGGAAAGAAGAAGAAGAGGAGGGGTGGAGAGACGAAATTACTGATGGTTATTTATTAATTTGTTATTTTTGTTCACAATCAGCAAATAGTGAACTACCTATTACAAAATTCTAACCAAGAACCTCTCAAGAGAGATACCAAAACACTTAAATTTAAATAGCAGAGGTTAAATTCTCTCACCATTGTTCATCACAATCACAAGTCCAAGTAAATCAATACTTTGGTTCTCCCTCAGACCAAATCAATGAGAATGAAACAATAAACCCATGGCAATGTGAAAAATAGTTGAAATACTTTGAATCTTAACCCATACTTGTGACTAACGGACCGAAATTGTTTAACATATCTGAAATCCTTAAACCAATCGGCCCAAAGGACCGTGGGTTCCTATACTTATGCATCTATACAACCATAAGTGCTAAAGCGTCTAATCGGAAAAAAGAACCGAATTTGACAGAAAGAAAAATAGAAAGTAATGAATAGTAATGGAAGATTATAATATTTATAAGGATGGGCAATTTAAAGAACAGGGTAGGGGAAGAGAGATGGCGACTTTGAATAGAAGGAGAGAGAGGGAGGGAGAGAGAGAGAGAGAGAGAGAGAGAGAGAAAGAGAAAGAGAAAGAGAAAGAAAGAGAGAGAGGGAGGGAGGGGAAAGACCAAGTTAGTCGGATAAGTAACCCCATAAAGTTCCCCCAGCTGCTAAGTTGCTCACAGTAACTTTCCTACAAAACTTTTTGCCACTGAATTACTTTGCTGAAAGTCTAAAGTCTAGGTATTCATACCTAGATATTCATGTATGTAGGAACAGGTAATAATAGTAGTACCTACACTGTTGCTAAATTTTCATTACCTACCCATTTACCCAAATAGAAATAATTGATTTCTAAATTGATACGTGTGTATCTATCTATCTCAACCTACTTGTAAGTAGCTGCCTCTTTTATAGGATGCTAAAATGGAATCTCAGAGGAACCTTAATGTGTTAAATTTTGATGTGAAAATTTTAAAATAATACAAGTTAGGTAGATAGGTTGGTATGTGGTTTTCTTACCTACTAGCTTGTAATAGGTAATACACAGATCTTGATGGAAATCCATTTCATAAAATCTTTAGCTGTTAAGAGCACATCGGACAACAGTGCATAGATTTACATGTAAATGTAGATGAAAATAGGGCTTCAGAGAGAGAGAGAGAGAGAGAGAGAGAGAGAGAGAGAGCGAGAGCGAGAAAAAGGGGTTTCTTTTTATGTATAGAAAGAAATGGTGCTGCCAAACGAGTGTGTGAGTGTCTGTGACTTAAAGTTTTAAACAGTGTTAGATATGTTGAAAGCAGAGTAGCAAATTGCCCATCTGCCCAGGAAGACGGTTTAGACGTTAAAGTTTCATATTAGTAGGAAGACCCCATTGGATGAGAATATGGGAAGCATTACCGCTTTCAAGATACCACATCGTTTTAAAGAAGGTAAAATCGAGTTCAAGATTTTGCTTAACCTAAAATTACCTTGAGTACCGAATTTTCAATAGGGTATAGAAAAGCATGGCAGAAAAGAGAAAGAGGAGGAGGAGGAGGAGGAGGAGAGAAGAGGAGCAGGAGAAAGAGGAAGAAGAGGAGAGGCGAAAGAGGAGAAAAAATACAGGAACACACACCTTTCATTTATAATCTCTTTAAATAATAATAACAAATAGGGAACTCAGTATAATAAAGTTTAAAACAAAAGGAACGAAAATGACTTTTACCCTAAATAGGGTAAATTATTCCTAATTGAGGTAATCGGGGGTACACTATCAATGAGAAGGGAGGAAGACAGGAAGAGAAGCAGCGAGAGGAAAAGAGAAGAGTTAGAGAGAGAGACAAAAAAGTAGGAGCGGAGGCGAGAGCCAGAG
>NW_007381972.1:0-4734 GCF_000475195.1 Diaphorina citri | reverse complement strand
GATGACGTTCCGCCATTTAGGCCCTTTCCTTAATCGACTACGATTTGCTCACGAGTACTTGCAACGCGGGTTCGATTCGCCCGGGTGGATTTTTATCCTGGAAGGGATAAGTTTTTTCTCTTTCGATTTGGGACAAAAAGAGCCTAACAGATTACAGTTCCCTCTATGTCATACCCTCTCTAAAAAAAGTATTTTGGGGCCATCTTCAGCAAATTGTAATTATGTGGATGGTTGGAATTAATGAGCTTGAGCAAGCAATATGAGAACGTGTATTTTTGTCCATATACACCGTTTAATATGGGTGGCAACGAACAGAACCATCACCAGCTAAGACCAGTCACTTGTACTAGTAGAAATAAGGACTTGTATAACTACTACTAGCTTCCCCTATGAAAGATCTGATCACAAGCCACTGATTGCCGTGCTTAGATGTTCGCTCTCATTGGTCAAGATGTCGGATTCTGATGATTTTCGAGGGTTGGCAGCTGTCAGGATAAGAGGATAGGTCTGCGGGTTCCAATGCTTAACGCTGTGAAAGCGAAAGGTCGGGAAAGAGTGTGAATAGTAGCTTGCTAGCCATGCCTATTCAGCTAGAAGCGATAATAGCCTTCCCAAGGCGAGCCGTGTTTAGTATGTAAGAATTTATAATTACCTACCGTGAAATGTAGGGCTTGAGCCTTGGAATTGAGCGCAGCCGGCTGCCTTCTAAGCGGCTGAGAGTCGCGAGTTTCGAATCTCTAATCGGGCGAAGATGGTACGCTAAACCGAGTAGAGGTTGTTCTCCGCTCGCACGACCGGCTTTCTCCTATCCTGTCCTGGCTTCTCTCTTCGATTCAGCATGATAAAGGACTTCTGCCGCTCACCTTCATAGTTGCACTTCTATAAAACGCTATAAACTGAATTTTTTGGTCTTCTAAAAAAAAAAAAAAAAAAAAAAATCCTTTAGAAGTGGACTGTTGGTCGTGGGCGTGGGTGCTATATTGGGTTTAATTTTTGATGTGTTTAACGACAATTTTTCCGCTTTTTACTGTCACACCCGTCAAAACAGATTAGCCGGAGAGGAAAGAGGAGATAGAGGAGAGAGGAGTGCAAACATTTTTATTTATGACATAAAAAAAGTTATGGGGGTATGGGCATCCGAAAAGTAATTACGAGTCGTAATTTGGCCAGAGTTGTTATGTCAGAGATAAAATGCTGTACATTCAGCAAAGTTTATTTTTGGGTGGTAGAGCTTTAGAAATAGGTAAATACATCGTACCCACCCAACTGATGGTCTTGTGTATGTAAAATCTATATTAGATATTAATGGATTTAGGTATTGAACTAATAAGTTTTTTTTTTCTTTCTGTACTAATAAGATCGAGCTCCAGGGAAATTGTGTTTTTGGTACATCCATCAAACAAAATATAGTGTATCTAAATCCAATGAAAATAAGTTGAAAATCCCTCTTGGTCATAGTTACAAAATAATATATTTTCCTCACCCTCTGATATGATGCTATTTACGGAAATCGCTGTCTAATTCACACCCCATATTTACAGAGTCAATCTGACGTCATCTGATGTCTTTTCCTTGGAAAGTCCCCTGAGGAAATACTTGACTGAAAGTAGGTTCTAAATAAAATGAAATTGAAAAATATTAAGGAGAAAAAAATCAATTTATTTTCTGCGAAATTCTAAAATTAGAATTTTAAATTATATCTACCTACATTAAATACCCAGTATCCACCTTCGTATTAGTGTTGTTCTTTTCCGTTTTCAATTTAAAAGACTTACTTGGAAATAAAGGAAAAAACGCAGGAAAATGGGAAATATGATTTCTTTTTCAATTTTCTAATGTTAAATTATTATTACTGCGAAACATTTTTCTCTAAAAAAAAAAAAAAAAAATGTAAGGAAAGGCATTAGGGCCTTGATGAAAATTTATTACTGTACCAGCTTTTTTTGACGAACTTTTATGTCCTTCCGTTGCCTTTCTATGTATTTCAGTAGATGAAAGAATTGGGTTCCATGTTTCAAAGCGGTGACTTTTCTTTGAATTTGTCAGTACCTCTACCTAGGTATGTGTGTCAGTCTGAACCATAAGTCCATTAATTTGGTTCTTATTCGTTCTCAATCCCAATAGTCTGTTTTTCCCAAATCTAGATCAAGTTAGTCCGTATGTTGTTTTATCATAAAGTAAATAGGAAAATATTCTCAGCAGAATTCTACAAGATTTCTCCGACAGTTGAAATGTTTATCTATTTATTCGTCCTAATTCAATATCTTTATACTCTTCCTCTCATTTTTTATCTTTGCTGGTGTGATGGTACTCCAAAACAATGTTGTATCGTTTATGACTATTGACTATACTTATAGACATAAACGTAGATATTAATTTGATTTGCCATCAGATTTAGGTCGGTAGAAATCTGATGTTCTATAGAAGTATATGTAGATACTAATGTATATCTACAGGTACTACCGACCTATCCATCTTTCAAGAAGTGGAAAAATGAAAATCTAGCATGAAAATGTTTCTATATTTCTTGTTCTTATACCTATTGGTATGGTGCCAAATTAAGAAACACGTAGAGATAGAAACTGAAGCGAAATTACCGCTAAAAATATAGGTAATACAGTAAAACAATGCCGCAATATTATCATCCTTACATAGAAAGTAGAAAATTGTACAACATGCTCCAGTTTATGATAGTCGATTCCAGAAATAGTAAAAACATTCCAGAAAAACGTGACGTGACAGATATATTCGTATTATGCTTTCCTTTTGTAGTCAGAAATTGGCAACTATATCTATAGAAGGTACCTATATTCCTATAGTAATCTGATGACCTTCTCTTCTGAAGAGCAAGAAAAAATCCCTACCCTCAACAGTCGACCAACAGTCTCAGCTACTAATCAACATTAAAGATCAGTAGTTGGTCATCATGAGATATCATGAAATCAACAATTTTCATGTTAAATTGAAGAGCAGTTGATGAACATTCCACCTCTTTGATGAATACGGTTAAAAATCTGATCTCTAGATGACCATGTTATTCACATCAAGAATCTAAACACTTCACAATAACTAAATACCCAGGTACATAATATGTAACTAGGTTTAAATTTAACTACCAGGTATTCGTTAACTAGCAGATAGGTATTAGCTAGATACCCTAGTATTATACAAGCTGGGAAGGGCTAGGTTAGAGGAAAACCATTGATCTCTAGTCACGTATTTCGATGAGGACCTTGATCTTGGCCAACATCTAAGGATTCTAAGGCGTGTTATTAATAAGATGTGAGGAAAATCGCACTTGAAAAACATCACGTCTTACGTGAGAACTAGAGAAAACCCTGGAAAATGATGGTATAATACCTGAAAGACAATTTAACCGATCTTGTAGTTTGTAGGTAGGTACCTAAATGGTTGTGAAGATATCGTACAGCAAAGTTTCAGTATCCTTTCTTGCACGGCGTGGTAATTAAATTCCGAGTCCTACAAAGAAAATTTTACTTTTGTCTGTACATTGATATAATGTTAGATTTACTCTGCAGCCTGCTGATATTCTCTAGGTGTCCGGCCGTTTTTGCATTTTTCTCGATCCTGACTGGGGCTTTCAACGAGCCTAAAAACCAGTTCTGCACCAATCAGGTTGCTTCAAAATGTAAACAATTTCTGGTCGCTTAGGCGATCCCTTTAAAATCTTTTTGCGTTCTTGTTTTTTGCAAATCTCTTTTGGGGTTTGATCCGTAGGTCCCCTGTCCTCTGATTAGGAATCAACCAATGCTTTAGTAGTGTAGTCAATTTCTGTAGCACAAAATATCAAATTAGATATAATTACATATTAGTTATAGGATTCAATATACATTTTAATAAGTTCAATTATGTACGTAAGTACCTACCTTGAAACATTGAACTCTATAAAGATCAGTGGACACTCGTCACAATGGTCTTTAATAGTTGCACAAAATAAAGCGCTCCCATTGGTTAGTCATTGGTAGTGAAAGCTCCTTGTTGATTGATTAAGTTACCAACGACCTTGAGGTCTAAAACTGGTTCTTGATCATGAGCAACCAGACAGCAATTTGAGCATAATAATACCTACCTACATCAGTATGTATTTGGTTCGTTTTTTTTTTTTTTTTTTTCTACACTCAATCTCGATCTCGATTGTAATTTAGAGCAAATCGAATGCTTCTTAATGCTACAGGATTCCTTACTACCTCTCATACTACCGTTCCTGAAGTTAGGTAGGCGAGTAGCTATGTAGATGGGTGACCTGTCTTTTTGAGTAGCTATGTTGCATAGGTACGTTATGCAGGGCTCCCGAACCGTAGGGGTCTAATGAGGGATATTCAGGTACATAATTATGTCGTTGTACCCTACTTCCTGAGACGGACTTTCAGTCCCATTCAGCTACCCTCAAAATGAGCCATTGTTATTGTCTGTGCATTGACACGGCTGATTTTGTCTCAGCTTTACGTCCTCCAGAGAGACGGCTGCATAGGTACATAGCTATTTAACTTACCTTGATAGGTAGGAGAATAGAATGTTTATTTGGGTAGATAGTATGTACCTAGTACCTACTCTGTTTGTCGTGTTGAGATACAGGGTTGAAAATTCTCTGCACCTATATTTTGACATGTCATGTTGAGCAAAACTGCCCTTTTAGAGACTTCAAGACAACAGAAAATGAAATTGAAATTCTGAATATGAATCACTCCGTATATGAGACGACGCTAAATTGAA
>NW_007381971.1:6934-10076 GCF_000475195.1 Diaphorina citri | reverse complement strand
TAAACGACCGCAACCCCAGCCCTTATCTTTTTGGACTGGGGGACTATGAAAGTGACCAAGCTACATGCTACATGTAATCTGCCACTAATGCACTTCCAATCATAATCAGTGATCATATAAAAGTCCTGATAAAAGCCTAACGGTCCTTCGCTTTATCAATTTAGAATATTTAGATAGTGAATGTAGGTAGGTAGGTAATCGATGCCAATTAAGAAAGCAACTTGATTACTAATTATTTTAATATTTTTTCAAGAACCGTACGTAATCAGGGCACGTTAGAACTCAGACTAGAATGTCGACTTTTTTTGCAGTCTGCCCTGAATAGTAAACCTCTTAGGTATAGGTACCTACTGGTCTACAGCTACACACATGATTATGTAGAGATAATACATATTCATTGACAAGCAAATTGCGAAAAGGCCGGATTATTGCTTCTAATACCTGAATCCTATAATGAACCTGAAATGTTGTAAAAAGGGAAAAGTGAGATTGAAAATGCTCATTCACTAAATGAGGAAGAGGTAAAGTAAAATTGTGTTGAAAATTCAAATTACCTAATCGAAAATTATTATAGTTAATATAGGCAGATATTTTTAGCACCTATGTATAGTTCTACATTTAGGGCCACATAAATGTCCGAGCCCCCCCTGTGCCATGACGGGTGCAGTCCAATTATGCTAACAATACATATAATAGAAAATTGATGAATTAGTTACGACTTACGAGTATACCTAAATGTTAGTAATCATACCTTGGTGATTGTCATTCATCACGGAACATTTTATCATGATAATGTCCAACATCACCAGAGAGTTTTGTTTATAAAACAAACAAATGTGGACAATGTGCGATATGATTCAAAGTAAACAAAAAGACCGACATTTTCCTATGTCAACTTTGAAAACGAGGCTGAAACGCTCAGCTAGAAAACTAAGTTTTTAGCTGGTGCTTTTTTCTACGGGAATTGATAACTATGTCGGAAATAGCACTCAATGAAATGACTAGCCAAAGTGCCAACGCTAAAATGTGCAATAAATTCACGAGACATCTGAATTTTAAGTTGGCTTATCGAAACAACAACGTCAGGGCTATTGAGAAAACGTGATAAAGCTTGGATTCAGATAATCTAAATACAAATCGATCTCTTGAGTCCTCTTCCGCACACAGAAAATCCTCCTAAATAGCTCTATGTAGGTACCAATTGTATTATATTCGCCACGAAATGAGGCTTAAAGTCATTAATTTATGTTCAAGGGACTTCGATTCCGCTGTATTTAATAGGTTTCTTTGATTCTTTCATGTTAGGTGTAAACAATCGAATAATGTGGTTAGGTACCTATGTTATAAATTCGGGAGTATTAGATTATAGGGTGCCGCTTTACTCTAAAAGTCTAGTACCTAGGTAGGTCTTTATTTCATTGTATTAGGTCCATCTAAAATGATTATAGGGTGCCGCTTTACTCTAAAAGTCTATTACCTAGGTAGGTCTTTATTTCATTGTATTAGGTCCATCTAAAATGATTATAGGGTGCCGCTTTACTCTAAAAGTCTATTACCTAGGTAGGTCTTTATTTCATTGTATTAGGTCCATCTAAAATAAAAAAAAAAATCCCTGATTTGTGATCACTATTGTATGTAATTACTAGTAAGTAACTTTTAATCCAGACATCGTGCGTTGGTTGGGGCACAGAAGTAGGTTCAAAGTTCTATGTAGATTTATAAATCGGGTGTCCCCTGGAAACGTAAGTAACCCAGAGTCGTGCGTTGGTTGGGGCACAGAAGTAGGTTCAAAGTTCTATGTAGATTTATAAATCGGGTGTCCCCTGGAAACGTAAGTAACCCAGATGTTCAAAGTTCTATGTAGATTTATAAATCGGGTGTCCCCTGGAAACGTAAGTAACCCAGACGTTCAAAGTTCTATGTAGATTTATAAATCGGGTGTCCCCTGGAAACGTAAGTAACCCAGACATTCTATGGATCTGGAAGCTTAGTTTATACTCGTAATTACTACAAAAGGATTGAATTCATCTCCAATAGAACAAGATACCTAGATGACCCAGTATAATATAGAAATAATGTTCCGAATATTTTAGGAAGAGGTGTAAATTATGTACACGGTATAAATTATTCACTTCCAATATTTCAGCCCATTCATGCAGAAGCGACTGGGAAGGATACACAAGTCCTCATGTTAGGTTTGGTGGAGGTATACACGTGTTATGGCCGTAATGATTGTGGTAACGCATACACTGCACGTAGTGATCAAACAAAATCATCTGATACTTTACCAGCCTTAACAAACACACCACAACATCATAAACACACCTAATTGATGTATGTATTATGATAACTTGATAACAGTGGATGAAAAAAATCTTTCTATCAAAGCAGGAGAACATGAAAGGAATGAACCTAATTGATGTATGTATTATGATAACTTGATAACAGTGGATGAAAAAAATCTTTCTATCAAAGCAGGAGAACATGAAAGGAATGAAAAAATCGATGAAAAAAATTAAATGATCTTGCACGTAGGTCCGTATGAATTGAACCAGCCTATAACCCAATTATGTAAAAATAGTACCTAATGTGTTAGGTAAACCTTCACAATCTTAACCAACCTACCAAGTTGTAGGCACCTACGAAACGTAGTTAAACAAAGTTATTAAAAATTGTTACCAAACTTAAAATTTTTCGAGATTTTGAAATAACCAAAATGAGATAATCAGTCATACTGATAGCTACTACTTATTTAATGATCTCAGAAGTACATATTATTATTCCTACAGCAAATTCAGTGGACGTGTTAAGGTGTCTCCTTGTGTCCAAAGATAATGGACGGGCCACGACCGTTGACTATGTGTGAGCTAACCCATCTTTAAGGGCTGTTTGTCATACACCTAAGTCTCTGAATGAGCTTTTTGTGTATGAAAATACAAGAAGGATTTAGTTAAATACATACGTCGGATTTTGGCGGAATCTCCATACCATACCATCCGCTACTGAAAGCATTCCACACGCACAAGTTATGTAACAGTTCAAACTTTTGTTCCCAAATATCTCTATCGATCAAACATCAATTAATAATAAAAAAAATCTAAAATGAGAAGAAAAAAAAAAAAAAAAAAAAAAAAACAAAAAC
>NW_007381971.1:0-6719 GCF_000475195.1 Diaphorina citri | reverse complement strand
GTAAGCCTCTTTATGTCATAAAGTGACACTTTTGTCGTCGTAATTCATATATGAGCGCCATTATAATATGTACTCTATGTGTGGCGCAATGAAAGTGCTGACAGATATAAATGATTTAGGTGTATCTAACTCTGGACGTGCTTTCTGTATGAATCTACTTTTTTTGCTGAAAGTCTCTCGTGGTGCAAGCGCAAGTTTGCAAATTTGAAACATGAAAAATCATGGATAATTCGTCAGAGATATGGTAACAGATGACATTGAAGTTATGTACCTATAACATTGTACATTTGATTTTAAGTACTTTGTAATGCATAGGATCAGTGGTCTTCAAACTGTCCAACTTGGACCCATATTTCGACCGATTATGGCTATTCATTGATACTGACTTGATAGATTCAAGGGATTTCAAAAAATTTATAAGTAGAAGAATAGGAGGTATATGTACTGTGCCCCGTACCTACATATTTGAAACTCAAGTATCTAGTGTCAAGTGTCTATAAATGAAATATCCCACAGTTCTTTAGGTGAAAAAAATGCAAACCGTCCTCAGTTTGGTAAACGTTGAATTTTGCATTAGATAACACTATTATGAATTATGCGAGAACCTTTTGACATAGCCCATAAAACTATTCAACGTATGGAGGCCAAAAAGGTCATAAATTTAATCACGATGAGACAATCGATGTCAAACGTCATTTCAATCAGCTGGAAGATTTCTGTCCTCTGCTTAATCAAATTGTATGGACATGAGGCGACAGGTCTTGTCAGACTCTGTCTGGACAGGAATACAAAAACGAGAAAAAATTTGCAAAAGTCATGATTTTCTTGTCATTCATGATGTAAGTTTGCCTTGTCTCTGCTCTGAGGGTGTTCGTAAAATAGGTGTTTTGGTAAAGTATCTACATTTAGATAATTGTATGTGTAAGCAAACACGTAGGTGGTTATAAATTCTCACGGTACATTTCGAGGTGAGGCACAACACAAGACATGCTGTCTGACTTGTAATGTATTAAAATAATACTTCCACATAATATTGGCAATTCTTATACCGCACATATCTTTACCTTAGGTGAAGAACCTCTCATAGAGAAATATGTACGTGCAATATTAGATAGAGGTAGTCTTTGAACTCTCAAAATGTGTAACAAGCCGTATTATGAATATTTAAGTTTATTCTGTTCTCTGTTTTGGAAACATTTGCCAAAAACTGTCTTCTGAGAATGACTCTCTAGTCTACCTCCAACGTACAGGCATCATGTTAGAAAGCGTACACAGTACGCTATTAGTACAGTTAAGGGAAGGACTTAAAATGAGTTATGATCAGTCATGTAACCGGTAAGTAGGTTGTTAAAATCATTACATAAGAACCCAAGAGTAAATTTAACCATATACATAGAAAGCATAGTGCAAGAAGCAGATGGCAAACACATCATAAAATAAAATGTGGAACAAAATATTGGAATCTAATGGTAGCACAGGCCATTGCTCAGAATTTTATTATCATAATGTAGCAGGAAATTGACTCTAATTAGGTCAAATTTGATGTGAAGTCTGTTTGATAAATAAAGATGCATTTTTCTTTTATTTCATTTTCAAACGCGTAAATTTATGTCATTCCGGAAATTTCGGTTTAAAAAATTTAAAAATAGTTTTAATGAAGCGAATAATAATTTTATTCAAGCATGAGGATGATATGTGTGCAATGTTTTAGAGTGCTCATGCTCATGTATGTACCCTCACACTAAAATCTGGAGTATTTTCAAAATGTGTTTGGGTTGAAGTAGTGCAAGAAGCAGATGGCAAACACATCATAAAATAAAATGTGGAACAAAATATTGGAATCTAATGGTATAGAAAATTCATGTGCTAGGGTTATTGAGTGGACAAAGAGGGGGAGTTATCTGTTGAAATCTGACACCAAAATCTCTATAAAAGCCTCCCATAACAATTGGTAATTGCGTCATGAACAAAGTATTGTTGTTCCCGCATATAAACATGAATGACCCCTTTGCAACTTGTAACCATTGCAACATTTGCAACATTCACACTATATTTATTAACACTGTATTTCACTATTGTAGTATTACCAATTAATCCAAAAACAGCGAGTTAATCAGAAGTTATGTAGGCACTCTTACTGTCTGGCATCTTGTTTTGAACTTTGAGTTTTTCCTTGCTCATTATGTCTGTCCATAACGCAGCCAAAGTTGCAATTTATGATGTAAATATGGCATGTTTGTGTACCTATACCTCCCTTTCATATCTACATCAATTGTATTTTTAGACCTTGATCTAATGTTTTGGAAATCCAAACAATGAGTAACAATAAAATTTCAAATCTGTTTTCAATTTACGCAAAACATTCATTGGGGATGTGGTGCAATATTATTCAGATTGTATAATTAAACGAATACACCCACCATCCTAATGCACAAGACCATGTCCATGACTTTCTGTACACAACACTGGAAAATCTCTGATTGAGAGCAGGCCTATCATCTTCAAAATATTGCGAAAACACTATTACCAATTAATCCAAAAACAGCGAGTTAATCAGAAGTTATGTAGGCACTCTTACTGTCTGGCATCTTGTTTTGAACTTTGAGTTTTGCCTTGCTCATTATGTCTGTCCATAACGCAGCCATTGTTGCAATTTATGATGTAAATATGGCATGTTTGTGTACCTATACCTCCATTTCATATCTACATCAATCGTATTTTTAGACCTTGATCTAATGTTTTGGAAATCCAAACAATGTGTAACAATAAAATTTCAAATCTGTTTTCAATTCACGCAAAACATTCATTGGGGATGTGGTGCAATATTATTCAGATTGTATACTTAATTAAACGAATATACGCACCATCCTAATGCACAACACCATGTCCATAGCTTTCTGTACACAACACTGGAAAATCTCTGATTGAGAGCAGGCCTATCATCTTCAAAATATTGCGAAAACACTACAATGTCGAATATTTTGGAATATGATGGGCCTGGTCTCCATCATAGATTTTCATTATCTCTGACTGACAATGAGTAACAATAAAATTTCAAATCTGTTTTCAATTCACGCAAAACATTCATTGGGGATGTGGTGCAATATTATTCAGATTGTATAATTAAACGAATACACCCACCATCCTAATGCACAAGACCATGTCCATGACTTTCTGTACACAACACTGGAAAATCTCTGATTGAGAGCAGGCCTATCATCTTCAAAATATTGCGAAAACACTACAATGTCGAATATTTTGGAATATGATGGGCCTGGTCTCCATCATAGATTTTCATTATCTCTGACTGAATTTAAAATTCTTCATTTCTTTTGTTACAGAAAGTCCAACAACAGAGGATAGCGTTCAAAATCTGCAACGTCTAGCGTCCAAACACAAGATGAAAGTCATAAAAGACGCGGCCTGTCGGAAACCTAAGATGATTTTACACTTTGGCTAAACAAGGTTTCCTTTCCTCTTCAAATGGTCTGTGAATTCCCAATTTTTTATTTGCCCTTGTGATAATGGTAGATCACAAACAATATTTTTTTTGTCAGTGGATATGAATACATATGAATCATTAGGAAATTGCCTTTTATTTATCATCAGAGTCATTCTGTATCTTCCTAAGGTAGAATTCTCTCAGATAAGCAGTATGAACGATACTGGACCTACATTGTGTATGTGCTATTTATGGCCTGTTCCGAATACATAGATAATATAGTCATCAAGAATATCCAGATGATCTATGGATGCAATCATATCATCTTGAAGGCACAAAAGCGGCTTGATTGTGACAATCCTGCTGACAAAATAACTGTAATTATAAGATGATTTTACACTTTGGCTAAACAAGGTTTCCTTTCCTCTTCAAATGGTCTGTGAATTCCCAATTTTTTATTTGCCCTTGTGATATTGGTAGATCACAAACAATATTGTTTTTGTCAGTAGATATGAATACATATGAATCCCAAGATGATTTTACACTTTGGCTAAACAAGGTTTCCTTTCCTCTTCAAATGGTCTGTGAATTCCCAATTTTTTATTTGCCCTTGTGACATTGGTAGATCACAAACAATATTGTTTTTGTCAGTGGATATGAATACATATGAATACTCTGACTGAATTTAAAATTCTTCATTTCTTTTGTTACAGAAAGTCCAACAACAGAGGATAGCGTTCAAAATCTGCAACGTCTAGCGTTTAAACACAAGATGAAAGTCGTAAAAGACGCGGCCTGTCGGAAACCCATGCCTAAAGTTATCAAAGTGTCAGACGTCTATCCATCGGCGACCAAGATATATTTGCCCCAATGTACGATCATCCATCAATGTGCCGAGGATACGGGCTGCTGTAGTGGCCCCTTTGAGAAATGTGGACCGAAAAGTTCAGAAAAAGTTGATCTCTACTTTTATGCTTACGTGAGTGTTACTTTTTCTTCTTTGTACTTGTCCTCTATGAATGTTGTATTGCATAAGCAGTATGAACGATACTGGACCTACATTGTGTATGTGCTATTTATGGCCTGTTCGGAATACATAGATAATATAGTCATCAAGAAAATCGAGATGATCTATGGATGCAATCATATCATCTTGAAGGCACAAAAGCGGCTTGATTATGACAATCCTGCCGACAAGATAACTGTAATTATGCATGAGACCATCTACAATCATGACACTCAAGTCATGTTTGCTGTCAATAACCTATCATACATTCGTCACTCATGTGCAACTTTAATGACATCATGGTCCAGTATGACTACAAGTTCACTTGGGAGTTGGGTTTATCAAGAGCCAGAAAGTTTCTCCCACAGAAGGATTGCCCCGTTTGACGATGTTGATATCTTGAAGTGTGATGTCCCACTTCTCACTTTTTCTCCACTGTAAACTACTTACAATAACCTATCATACATTCGTCACTCATGTGCAACTTTAATGACATCATGGTCCAGTATGACTACAAGTTCACTTGGGAGTTGGGTTTTTATCAAGAGCCAGAAAGTTTCTCCCACAGAAGGATTGCCCCGTTTGACGATGTTGATATGTATCTTGAAGTGTGATGTCCCACTTCTCACTTTTTCTCCACTGTAAACTACTTAATACTTTTTAAAGATGTTTCTTTGAAACTGTAGGCTGACAGCATCCAAATGGCACTTACAATAACAGTATCTAAACTTCCAGACCTAAACCTATACATATATCTAAGGGTATTCCCAGACCTCCTCGGGAGTCTACGTTTGCGAATCGAAACTGTTTTCTGATTATTTCATGAGTTATTTTTAACAAGCACAATGTTAATCTTTTATAATGTTTTCTGATTATTTCATGAGTTATTTTTAACAAGCACAATGTTAATGTTTTATAAAGAACTGCATTTTTATTGTTGAGTCATAAGTTACAAAGTTACGTTATCTCTGACAGTCTCCCTCTCAAGGATACCGATAATTCTGAACAGAGAGGACATCTATTTCATTAAACACAGGATTGTTTTCGCCAAATTGATTACTTATTGATTGAGTTCAATTTCCTTTGTTGAACTTTCTTGATTAGTTTTAAGTTGCTCTGTAAATTGAAGTTTTTTTTTGGAATTACCCCATGTAATAGTCAAAGTTGAAGTTTAAATGACTTGACAGTGACATGTTTCATCGTTTCATGCTTCATAGACCACAATAGTGCTTCATAGTGGTAAACGAATGGAATTATTGTGCCTATTAAGAACGTATGAAGACAAATGACATCCGCATCCGAGTGATCGATACATTGTAATGATTATTAATTAGACTCATATCTTATTAAATAGTGCTACAGTAGATTGTTATCTAAGGAGGCACTTAGTTGAAATAATTGATCGATATCGATATACCTACTCATATGGGAGTATGTTTCCATCTGATGTACCTTTTTCCTGTAAAAAGAGCTCTTTAAAATTCACTTTTTTATACAGACTTTCTTTTAGCATTAGAATCTGCTGCTCGTGTAATTGGGGATGAGGACAAACTTGGACATCCACTGAAGCTGATCATCCCAGGGATCTTCACTCCTGAGGGTCTTTAGCTAATACCGCCCGTAAATTGAGATTTTGGTGCTTACACCTTGGCCGTTTTCTACATTGCTCAGGACTTTACCTTTAGCCTCGCGCCGCTCGAGTTTTGCAGAAAGGTTCGATTATTTATGACGATCAAAAGTGTCCGTGGGCCCGGTCTCCAGAAAAGTGGTTCGACCGCTATTTAACGCCAAAACTTTGAAAATGCTCAAAAAAGGTCTCATTTCTCAAGATATTGAGTATGTGTTTCATTAAATCCAGAATATTTTATCCTTCAACTCCTTCTCTTGTCATTAGTGCAAGCCAGAAAGGGTGGATCAACAAAAATCAACGAAAAATGTGATAAATTAACCATTACTTACAAAGAGGGAGAAAAAATCTGGAGAATTCTGGAGCGTCTCCAAAATTTTGTCTGGATGCTGGAATCTTGTATGGCATGCACAATCTGGAAATGTTATGATTAAACACAAAATAAACACATATCCTGGAGAAATAACGTTCGGGGGCGTGGTGGCCATTCGTTTTGTTTTGTATCCGCCGAATGTGATACTTTACGATATGTTTTTAGTCCGTCCTTCCTTTATTATTACTAATAAACTAATAATAAAAGGTATAGTGGACGGACTATTGTATTCGCTTCGGTGTCGGTCTGTCTGTCTGTCCCCATAGAAGGA
>NW_007381970.1:0-9846 GCF_000475195.1 Diaphorina citri | reverse complement strand
ATAAATGCGCATAGCGACCGGTGCCAGCATGGTAGGTAAACATTGGATTTTAGGAGTTATTAGATATTGGGAAAATCCTACAATGCTGCAGTGAGCACCAAAGTTGTGACATAATAACACAAAGAAACTGCATTTACATTTACATTTTTTTACAATTACCAATTACCTAAATGAAGACCTTTTTCTGGACTTGGAATTCTGAAGTCTACTCTCAGCCTCGTGAAAAATACTCTTTTCCTTTCTGAATTTCCTCCCTTCTGAAGCTCGTTTCCTCTCTTTTGGCGTGGTTGCTCCTGTACTAAAACTAAACCATAGGAAAGATTGCGCACCATTGGAATCGGTTCTGTTCGGTTCGAAAGGAAAATAGAACTCATTACTCCGTTAAGCCGGACCTTACACAATAATAGTAGTAGCCTACTGCTGGAGTAAAGGGACTTTTCAGTCCTATGCGAGCAGTATAAATAAGCACTATTATTATTAACACTCTTTTCCTTTCTGCATTTCCTCTCCTCTGAAGCTCGTTTCCTCTCTTTTGGCGTGGTTGCTCCTGTACTAAAACTAAACCATAGGAAAGATTGCGCACCATTGGAATCGGTTCTGTTCGGTTCGAACGGAAAATACAACTCATTACTCCGTTAAGCCGGACCTTGGCTGTAAGACCCTCTCCAGCGTCAAGCTTCACCACAATTAGTGCAACTAATAAATTACATAGTTTCTAATTCAATGTTAGACACTTAAATAAATAGAAAAAAAAATAGATTTCATTTGCCTATAAATGAGTACCTCCTTGCCAGCCTAGCTAGCTTGGTTGGTAACGCGCGTCGGCCTTTTAAGCTCTAGGCCGCGGATTCGATTCCCGCCCGGGGCGGATTTTATCCTGAACGGATCATGTTCGTTCTCGGAAGGGCTGGCTTTCTCCTATCCTGTCTTCATTCTCTCTTCGGTTTCGGAACGATAAGACCTCAACAGTTACAGTTCCCCCTGTCAAACCTCTTTTCAAGCGCGTCGGCCTTTTAAGCTCTAGGCCGCGGATTCGATTCCCGCCCGGGGCGGATTTTATCCTGAACGGATCATGTTCGTTCTCGGAATGGCTGGCTTTCTCCTATCCTGTCTTCATTCTCTCTCTTCGGTTTCGGAACGATAAGACCTTAGTAGTTACAGTTCCCTCTATCAAACCTCTTTTCAAAAAATTGCTCATTCCTAAAGGAAATTCAGCTAAAAAAGTGTCAGGGAGGAGCATATTTTCTCTGTATACGTATATTTATCTCCCTACCTCTATCTCCTTCCTTTCTCCTCCAATTTCACTTCTTCCTTCTTCTACTTCTCCTCCTCCTCCTCCTCCTTTCTCTTTCTCTCTCTTCTACTCCTACTTCTTCCTCTTCTGCTCTTTATTCTTCTACTATTCCTTTTCGTATGCTTCTTCTTTTTCTCTCCTTCTTCTTCTTCTGCTCTATGAAATGTTTGAAGTACCTACGCCCAAGTATCCATTAACGCTAATGTACCTACCTGCTTCATTTATATTACCTAAAATACCTACATACTCAAGGAGAGAGAGAGAGAGAGAGAGGGATGGAGGGAGAGAGAGAAGCCCTCTCTAAATAATTGAATTCATTATTGTTCTCTTTCGACGATATTTAAGAATCTCTTTCATCCTTCTCTCTCTCTTCCTTTATGTCCTTCTCCCTTCCTCCTCCTCTCTCTTCCTTTATTTCCCTCTTCCTCCCTCCCTCTCTCTCTCTCTCTAATATCCCATTTTATTTCTATGCTTCTATCCCTCTCCCACTCTTTCTTTCCCTCTTCATCTTTTTCCTCTATTCTATCCTCCTATCTCTATCTCCCTCAGCCCCTCTTTCTTCTTCGTATTCTCTCTCCCTCCCGTATAGGCGAACACGGGGCAAAACGGTACATCGGGGCAAAACGGTACATCGGGGCAAAACGGTATATCGGGGCAAAACGATCACCCGCCCTTTTTAGGATCTAGAAAGTGCTGAGCTCTCTTGGATGGACTAGGAACTATTCCTGCAAGTCTTATCTTTGTTTTGATCCTTAGTTGATTCTTTTATCTTTTGTTTTCGAAGAGTACGGAGGTTTTTCGATTTCACGAGTGCTTGATGCAATTTTCACACGATTTTCAAAACACTGTCAGTAATACTATTTTAACAGTTTATTAATATTTTACAGCTAGAAACTATTCCTGCAAGTCTTTCTTACCTATTTTGATCCGTGGTTGATTCTTTTATCTTTTGTTTTCGAAGAGTACGGAGGTTTTTTTTCGATTTCACGAGTGCTTGATGCAATTTTCACATGATTTTCAAAACACTGTCAGTAATACTATTTTAACAGATTATTAATATTTTACAATTTATGTATATCGAAGGTAATAGGTCTGAATTTTATAATCGACGAGTGAATTCTTTAATTTTCAATATTTTAGAAAATTTGTGAAATCATTTTCCAGAAATGACGTTTTGGGGCAAAATGGTTTTTTTAATGGTCTGGGGCAGAATGGTACATGGGAGAATAGTGCCCAGGGTTCCATTCTGCCCCAAGGTGTTTTGCATGTATATGGTATAGGACCATTTTGCCCCAGCCTTGGGGCATAACGGTCTTTTTTGGTAGGTACCCTCATGAAAATTTAGTTGTTTTTTTTCCAGTGATACATATATCGTTCTTGTCTAATCTAATTTGTAGCTAAAATTATGCTTTATTTTGTTACAAAATTACATATCTGTGTGACTTTTATTTTATTAGTTAGGACCTCATAAGCACTAGAGGTACCCGTGTTCCCCTATCTATTTCGTTTGTTCAATTGTTTGAATCCATTTACTGTCTGTTTTGTAGGTTATGTAGGTACATAGGTAGGTATGTTACTCCCTGCTCTCTCTTCCTTTATTTCCTTCTCCCTCCCTCTCTCTCTCTCTCTCTCTCTCTCTCTCTCTCTCTTTTCCTTTATTTCTCTCTCTCTCTTCCTTTATGTCCTTCTCCCTTCCTCCTCCTCTCTCTTCCTTTATTTCTCTCTTCCTCCCTCCCTCTCCCTCCCTCCTATCTCTCTCTCTTCCTTTATTTCCCTCTCTCTCTCTTCCTTTATGTCCTTCTCCCTTCCTCCTCTCCTCTCTTCCTTTATTTCCCTCTTCCTCCCTCCCTCTCTCTCTCTTTCTCTCTTCCTTTATTTCCCTCTTCCTCCCTCTCTCTCTCTCTCTCTTCCTTTATTTCCCTCTTCCTCTCTCTTTCTCTCATATCCCATTTTATTTCTATGCTTCTATCCCTCTCCTACTCTTTCTTTCCCTCTTCATCTTTTTCTTCTATTCTATCCTCCTATCTCTATCTCCCTCAGCCCCTCTTTCTTCTTCGTATTCTCCCTCCCGTATAGGCGAACACGGGGCAAAACGGTACATCGGGGCAAAACGATCACCCGCCCTTTTTAGGAGCTAGAAAGTGCTGAGCTCTCTTGGATGGACTAGGAACTATTCCTGCAAGTCTTATCTTTGTTTTGATCCTTGGTTGATTCTTTTATCTTTTGTTTTCGAAGAGTACGGAGGTTTTTTTTTCGATTTCACGAGTGCTTGATGCAATTTTCACATGATTTTCAAAACACTGTCAGTAATACTATTTTAACAGTTTATTAATATTTTACAATATTTATATCGAAGGTAATAGGTCTGAATTTTATAATCGACGAGTGAATTCTTTAATTTTCAATATTTTAGAAAATTTGTGAAATAATTTTCCAGAAATGACGCTTTGGGGCAAAATGGTTTTTTAATGGTCTGGGTCAGAATGGTACTCTCTCTCTCTCTCTCTCTCTCTCTCTCTCTCTCTCTCTCTCTCTCTCTCTCTCTCTCTCTCTTTCTCTCTCTTCTACTCCTACTTCTTCCTCTTCTGCTCTCTATTCTTCTACTTCCTTTTCGTATGCTTCTTCTTTTTCTCTCTTCCTTCTTCTTCTGCTCTATGAAATGTTTGCTCCAATTTCACTTCTTCTTCTACATCTCCTCCTCCTCCTCCTCCTCCTCTCTCTCTCTCTCTCTCTCTCTCTCTCTCTCTCTCTTTTCCTTTATTTCTCTCTCTCTCTTCCTTTATGTCCTTCTCCCTTCCTCCTCCTCTCTCTTCCTTTATTTCCCTCTTCCTCCCTCCCTCTCTCTCTCTCTCTAATATCCCATTTTATTTCTATGCTTCTATCCCTCTCCCACTCTTTCTTTCCCTCTTCATCTTTTTCCTCTATTCTATCCTCCTATCTCTATCTCCCTCAGCCCCTCTTTCTTCTTCGTATTCTCTCTCCCTCCCGTATAGGCGAACACGGGGCAAAACGGTACATCGGGGCAAAACGGTACATCGGGGCAAAACGGTACATCGGGGCAAAACGGTACATCGGGGCAAAACGGTACATCGGGGCAAAACGGTACATCGGGGCAAAACGGTACATCGGGGCAAAACGGTACATCGGGGCAAAACGGTACATCGGGGCAAAACGGTACATCGGGGCAAAACGGTACATCGGGGCAAAACGGTACATCGGGGCAAAACGGTACATCGGGGCAAAACGGTACATCGGGGCAAAACGGTACATCGGGGCAAAACGGTACATCGGGGCAAAACGGTACATCGGGGCAAAACGGTACATCGGGGCAAAACGGTACATCGGGGCAAAACGGTACATCGGGGCAAAACGGTACATCGGGGCAAAACGGTATATCGGGGCAAAACGATCACCCGCCCTTTTTAGGATCTAGAAAGTGCTGAGCTCTCTTGGATGGACTAGGAACTATTCCTGCAAGTCTTATCTTTGTTTTGATCCTTAGTTGATTCTTTTATCTTTTGTTTTCGAAGAGTACGGAGGTTTTTCGATTTCACGAGTGCTTGATGCAATTTTCACATGATTTTCAAAACACTGTCAGTAATACTATTTTAACAGTTTATTAATATTTTACAGTTTATATCGAAGGTAATAGGTCTGAATTTTATAATCGACGAGTGAATTCTTTAATTTTCAATATTTTAGAAAATTTGTGAAATCATTTTCCAGAAATGACGCTTTGGGGCAAAATGGTTTTTTAATGGTCTGGGGCAGAATGGTACATGGGAGAATAGTGCCCAGGGTTCCATTCTGCCCCAAGGTGTTTTGCATGTATATGGTATAGGACCATTTTGCCCCAGCCTTGGGGCATAACGGTCTTTTTTGGTAGGTACCCTCATGAAAATATTTTTCTTTTTTTCCAGTGATACATATATCGTTCTTGTCTAATCTAATTTGTAGCTAAAATTATGCTTTATTTTGTTACAAAATTACATATCTGTGTGACTTTTATTTTATTAGTTAGGACCTCATAAGCACTAGAGGTACCTTTTTACCCCGTGTTACCTTATCTATTTCGTTTGTTCAATTGTTTGAATCCATTTACTGTCTGTTTTGTAGGTTATGTAGGTACATAGGTATGTTACTTGGATACCTACATACTCGTTTATCTGCTTCATTGGGGTTCCTCCCTAAACCTCTTAATAATAGCCTCAAGCCTAAAGGATTACCTGGATAAGTTTCTATCTCTCTTTTTCTCTCCTTCTCTCTCTCTCTCTCTCTCTCTCTCTCTCATACACACTCTCTTTCTCTTTCTCCCTCCCACCCCGGTCTCTATCTCTCTCCCTCTCACCCCGCTCTCTATCTCTCTCCCTCCCACCCCGCTCTCTATCTCTCTCCCTCCCACCCCGCTCTCTATCTCTCTCTCTCTCTCCAACCCTCTCTCTCTCTCTCTCCCTCCCTCTCATTTTCTCCCAATTCTAAAGGTAGTTAGGTAGGTATGTATCTAAGATTTATCTTTAGATCTGACAAAGGCTTTCTCTATCGCTCTCGAACACACATTGTCTCTCTCACTCTCTCCCTTTCATTCTTCTCTCTCTTCGTTCTCTTTCTCCTTGTCGTACCCACAAAGGTAAGACTGCGAGAGTAAAGGGACTTTTCAGTCTTATGCTGCCAGTTTAAGGAACTTTTATCTAATACTTATGAACGCAGAGCAGAACGCACGACTTGAAAAACTTTTTCTAATCAAGTTAAGTAAAAAGTTCGCTTTTATTGCTACATACAAATGCTACAACTTTAATGTTAATGCTGCTACCTCTAATCAGAGCTAAAGCCATCTTCCCATTTTCATGGAATTTAAATGAGACTAATACTTATGAACGCAGAGCAGAACGCACGACTTGAAAAACTTTTTCTAATCAAGTTAAGTAAAAAGTTCGCTTTTATTGCTAAGTACATATTGCTACATACAAATGCTACAACTTTAATGTTAATGCTGCTACCTCTAATCAGAGTTAAAGCCATCTTCCCATTTTCATGGAATTTAAATCGGTTTATAAATGATTTTGTTCTCATGTGCCTGAGAGCAAGTAGGTGCCCCGAATAGGCACTCTGAAACTAGTAAGCACGTGACCTGCTGAGACAGTCATCCGTCCAGATATCAACCACACATGGCGTTGCTTAACGTGAGTGATCCATTTGGTCTAATCAACAAGTTGTCATAGTTGATATTGCTAATCATTTTATTTCGTTTGAGCCATGGCTCGAAAGGTAGGTGCATTTTACAAACATACAAATTGTGTGAACGCCTGGTAACTCTATTATGTATGCAATGTGTCAGATTTACTTCAAAAGTACTCTTGTTATTTTTATTTTTTACACACTAGCTGTTTTGACACGTGTGTGTATTTAACACAAGTTTATATTTGGGTCAATCGTTTCAGTTCATATCAAAGGTCTGCTGATGTGTGATCAGGTCATGATCGGGGGTCATGTTATTAGGTCATGTTTGTTAGATGACAGACACATGACACGTAATCCCGTCATCAGATAAAATGACACAAGTCCCTGACATAATTATACATAGGTACTTAGCTACCTAGTATGTACCTATCATCTTACTTACCACAAAAGTCCTTTAATGGGTCGTGGTTTCGATTCCCATCGGATTTTATCCTAAGCAGATAAGAGTTCGTTCTGGGAACGACTAGCTTTCGCCTATCCTGTCTTCCTTCTCTTTTCGTTTTCGGTACCTACGATAAGACTTGCATTTGACTCCCTTTATCAAACCTCTTGAAAGAAATTCTCGTTTTGTTTTGTTTGTTCCTCAGGTTGTGACCAACATTATACTTAAAGTCCTCAAGGAAAAGGTCTCCGACCCTCAGGTTCTGAAGACATGGCAAGAAATCCTCACCATCCTGGCAAACACAATCGTATCCTTCATGAAACCTACTATTAAGTGAACGCGCACTCTAACGGGAAATATGTGAACTTGAACTTCCTAATGTGAACACTGATCACTAGCGCTTTTATTTTCTACAAATGAACTTCCATCTGCGCTGAAAGGCGCTTTTTTGGTCCGATTTTTTCCCCTGCTAGAGTAGTAGCAGGGGAAAAGTCTTGTTCAATAGGTATCATTGGTATAAGTGGATTTGTCAATGCTAAAGGAACTCAAGGTTACCTTGAGCCTGGGGCTGGGGATGGGAACAGTTTAATTTCTACAGCTTCATATTGGTCAAATTTTAGATGTTTTCCAAGTTCCAAGTCTCTATGAAGAAGTACCCCAGTTTAATTACCTAACAAACAATGAGTACTTATATTAGGTCCATCCAACACAACTTTGGTCTTTAAGTTCCTAGATTGCTAGATTCTTACACTCGTATTTATGAACAAGAATGGTCGTTCTTAGATCAGTCTCAAGTCAAAATTGACCAATCAAATGCCTTGAGACTATGCTTAGCACGAACTTAAGAGCCAGCATTTTGTTCATAAATATGGGTGTGAGTCTATCTTTCCAGGGGTGTGGCAACTGGTCTCACCTCTATGTGTTTGGTAATTTGGTTTCAATTTTATTCAGGTTGTAGACAAATAGTTTTCTGTGTAGAATATTTGTGCGCTGCGCTGTAGGTAGATAAATGTACTTTAACTAGGTATATTGACGAATTTTTATCGACAATCGACGTCTTCTCAAATTTTGCTGTTTAATTTCGTTCATGATGTTATACCTAGAATATATTATGTAGACGTTATCGCCATTCATAAAAACAAGGTATATCTATATGTAGGTAAACGGGTGTTACCTACTGACTGCCGAAATATTAAACGGGAAACTTCTATGTTGTAAAAACTGACGAAAATAAAAATAGTTATCCATGTAACTTGTTGTCATTTATTACTTCTAGTTAAATCCATATAGTTTATAGCAGAGGTGGCCACTAACCTTACCTTCGAGAGCCGCAATCCCAATACCTAATACTTAATTGAACTTTATGGAAATTAAGACATTATTGAGATGCCAAGTATTGCGAAGGATAACCACTGTTCAAAGATAGTTAATCTTTCAATCATGTTACTTATGCTGAAGGTTTGATAAATTGTTGGTGCTTATAATCATGTTCCTGTGTTTTGCAATAGGTAGCTCTTTAGTTTTGGTGTTCATGGTCTGATTGGACAACTAAAAGCATTAATAAAAATAGCAGCTGTGGAACATGATCTGATTTTAGCATAATTTCTTGTGAGGAAAGTAAAATTTTATGGTTGATTGTTGATAATAATATCTAGATGATATTCTGATCAGTGATGCATTAGAGAAGATAACAGTTTACACAAATTTTGTCTGTGACAATTAAGTAGTTGTGCCCGGAGCTGGAGCTATGTAAATTCCATGTTGTTTCTATTCTAGTACTTAATTATCTCATAGCAACAGCAGCTAATAAGTTCAAGATTATTTAGAAAATACCCTGAAGAAATCCATTAGAATAATACATTCATTTAGTTTCTTACCTAACCTGTTTTCTAACAAGTCATTATAAGTACCTAGTCAAAGAACAATATGGAATATTTACATAAATATTCTACCTGTATAATATTACTGCTGTATTGTGGCTATGTTGTATCTCATGGTCACAAACCTGAGGGTGATCATTCCATTTACTCCAAATCATCCAATGAACGGTTACAGCTCATTCTGAAAGCTGAAGAATCGTACAAGCCTTGCTCTGGTATTGATTGCTACCTACCAGCCATAGAAAAAGATCTGAAACCATTTGCTCAAGGCATCTATGAGAAAGAAATGAGTTTGCTGAAAGACAAAGGTACTCTGTACCAAATTATAGATCATACAGTTCACAAGATAGGCTCCTGTTGTTTTTTGTCTGGACTCTGGATTAGTGGATAGTGATTTTTTATTTCTTTCACATTTTTTCAAAGCAAAGTACAGAATTACTGAATTACAAACTTTTATTAACATTTTTCCATTCAAGCAACCGATTATGGACAAAGAAATTCATTCTCCAGGTTCTGATGAGGGTGAGGAACAGAACATTTCAAGGAAGAAGAAGCCATGCCCATTCTGTGGCAAAGCCATAGAAAACTCAGGTATGAGTCGCCATACCAAGCACTGCAAGAAGAAGCCCTCTGATGAAAGTGCAAGTAGTGTTACTACATTCAAGTGTGATGCATGTGGTAAGTCTTTTGGAAGAAAAGACAATTTCAAAAGACATGCAAATTCTTGCCAAACAGCTTCATCAATGAAGTCTAAACTTCCATGCAGTTTCCCTGGCTGCTCTGTGGTTCTGCCTTTTAAAAGGCCAAAGAAGAAACTCAAATCATTATAAGAGTCATCAGCTTTTTCCATTTTTTTTTTTCCTCTCTATTTTTGTTAGGGATTTTATATGTAACAAGCTGGGTCCGTCCCTCCGGGAATTATTTAGCCCGTAGTTTATTCAATCATGATTTAAGAAAATCAGTACCTATGTATATACCTACCTAATTTGTTTAATATTCAGTTTATTATTCTTCTTGATTTGATTTTTCGATTTTACTTTCATGTAATGATT
>NW_007381969.1:0-10033 GCF_000475195.1 Diaphorina citri | reverse complement strand
GTGGGGGGGGGAACCTCGAACACTTTTGAAAGTTAAGAAGGGAACCGCAACGAAAAAAGTCTGGCCACCCCTGATCTAAAGGGTTCCTCACTTTCTGAAGATCACTTACCTCAAGAATGTTTTCAAAGAAAAATGGATCCATTCAAGATTTTATCTAAAGGGTTCCTCACTGTCTGAAGATCACTTACATCAAGAATGTTTTCAAAGAAAAATGGATCAATTCAAGATTTTATCTAAAGGGTTCCTCACTGTCTGAAGATCACTTACCTCAAGAATGTTTTGCATATCCAAGATGGCGCTCTGAAAGTAGTAGAATATCCTATGTCCCATAATAATAAGACACATGCTGAGGAATTTTATACCATGAAGGAATTTCAATTCCTGACCTGACTCCGAGAATAGCTTCTCGATATTTTTTACCATTGAAAATGACAACAAGGTTTTTATCAGGCACGCTGGAAGAAGAGAATGTCGTCATGAAGTTTTATTAAATAAGGAGGTATACAAGCGTGAAAAACTTGGATAAAATCTGAAAGTAGTAGAATATCCTATGTCCCATAATAATAAGACACATGCTGAGGAATTTTATACCATGAAGGAATTTCAATTCCTGACCCGATTCCGAGAATAGCTTCTCGATATTTTTTACCATTGAAAACGACAACAAGGTTTTCATCAGGAACGCTGGAAGAAGAGAATGTCGTCATGAAGTTTTATTAAATAAGGAGGTACAAGCGTGAAAAACTTGGATAAAACGATGAATAGGTACCTAAATGTTTTACCGCCTGTTTTATTTTGAACTTATGAAACATCTGTTAAGACTTTATGGGCGTGTGGGTATCAAATTGTAGGTATGATGTGAACGATAAGATGTTATCAACGGACCAACTAATAGTTGGCAACTATGCTCCTGAATTATTATGGTAGGTACATACACAGGTAGTTTTATCCGTACGGAACCACATCATTTTGATAATACTCTCCAATAACGATACCTATTATTATTATTATTATTATTATTATTATTATTATTTTGAACTTATGAAACATCTGTTAAGACTTTATAGGCGTGTGGGTATCAAATTGTAGGTACGATGTGAACGATAAGATGTTATCAACGGACCAACTAACTATGGATTATTATGGTAGGTACATACATAGGTAGTTTTATCCGTACGGAACCACATCATTTTGATAATACTCTCCAATAACGATACCTATAATATCCTCTGATACCTGTCTGAGCAATGGTCTGATAAAGCTTTAGTGATAAGATTGATAAAAGATAAGAGAATAGAGAATACACTAGGGGGGGTACTTACAATATGAAGATTTTTCTTGGTCAAGGCTATCATAAGTTATCAGATGATAGATGGATATACCGACGACTAGTAGCGAAATGGAAGTGAATACAACACTGCAAAACAAAGCAGCAATAATGTAAACAACAGATACGGTTAACCATACAGCCCTAGGATAGGATCTACAGTAACGATACCTATGATATCCTCTGATACCTGTCTGAGCAATGGTCTGATAAAGCTTTAGTGATAAGATTGATAAAAGATAAGAGAATACACTAGGGGGGTACTTACAATATGAAGATTTTTCTTGGTCAAGGCTATCATAAGTTATCAGATGATAGATGGATACACCGACGACTAGTAGCGAAATGGAAGTGAATACAACACTGCAAAACAAAGCAGCAACAATGTAAACAACAGATACGGTTAACCATCCATCCATTCAACCATAGTTTTTACAGTCTACCTGATAGTGTGTATACTGTATATGTGTGTGCTAATCCGGTAAGGTAGAACTGACATGAGGACCTTTTCAGGCGTACCTGTCAGTAAGCGTGTATATGTGTCAGTAAGCGCCAAGTTCGATTCCCGCACGGGGCGGAATTTATCCTACACAGATACGGTTCTTGCTTTCTCCTATCCTGTCCTATTTGTCTCGATCGATAGATCGATTTCGGGACGATAAGACCTCAATACTTCTTTACAGCTCCCTCACCGACGACTAGTAGCGAAATGGAAGTGAATACAACACTGCAAAACAAAGCAGCAACAATGTAAACAACAGATACGGTTAACCATCCAGCCCAAGGATAGGATCTACAGTCTAATGTTGTCAGTAAGCGCTAAGTTAGATTCCCGCCCTGGACGGAATTTATATTAAACAGATAAGGTTCGTTCTCGGAACGGCTGGCTTTCTCTTATCCTGTCCTTCTCTCTTCGATTTCGGGACGATAAGACCTAAATACTTCTTTCCAGTACCCTCTATCAAACCCCTTTAAAAAATCTAAACAGATTAAGGTGTTTCTGCTTTATGTAGCTGTATTAAAAGCTGTAGCCTAATATTAATACTAAGGTAAGCCACTCACTATCAGGTAGACCTGAAACCACCTGATCAGGTATACCTGACACCTGATGAGCACACACACTATCAGGTAGACCTGACACGGCTAAAAAGGTCCGAAGGTCAGGTCTACCTGATATCTGATGAGCACACACTATCAGGTAGAACTGACTCTATCAGGTAGACCTGACACCTGATCAGGTCTACCTGAGAGTGAGTGGCTGGCCTAAGAAGTTCTCACCAAGTTATGATGAAGCCCCAACTAGGCGGAGGCTGCTGATTTTCTGCGTAGCAATTGTCAGTCGAAACTTCAAACCATATCGAATCTCCTAACTGTTTGTTTTCACGAACAAGTGCTGAGTTCAGTGAATATTCCAAATCATCTGAATGACAACCGGATGGGATACACATGGACAGAAACAGACGGTCTTTCAGTAGACGCACTTCTGTGTCAGGTCTCTGCAATGGAAGAGAAAATTTAGGGTCGAAATCTTAAACCGGTTACCCTTTTAGCGATAGGTACTCTGTACCTTAGAGGCCTTCCGAGAGGTTTCACTTTGCTTGTAAAACCTGTCAGTTCCTGTCTTATCAGGTCAAACTGTCGGTCCTACATTACTTTAACTGATAGAATAACCATCTCACTAGGAAGGCTAATCCCTGACAGGATTACGCAATGATAATCCGAGTCCTCAATGTCGGTCCTCCTTACCGGATTAGCCACACACAGTATAACACACTATCAGGTAGATCTGACAGGCGGACCTGATTCAGGTGCTACCTCTCAAGTTTACCTGCTATAGTGAGTGGCTGGCCTGATGTACGGGTTTCAACGATACACACATTTCACTAGTGTGCATCGCGGCCCGCTTATCCTGTTTAAATATCTCCCAAACGGAAGTCATCAGGGCTCTGGCTCGCTTTGTTGGAAAAGTTCAAAGTGGGCCTCAATGAGACAGTACTTTCCAAAAATGCCATACGACGGTGTGTCGATACTGCCAATGCATTCGTCAAAGTGTCCCCGGATGATAGCTCTTCCCCACGATGAAAGCCGCGGGAACGGTGTCAGCCAGATTCGTACACTGTAAGATAAATAGAAAACAGATGAAAATAGGTATCAGGGCTCTGGCTCGCTTTGTTGGAAAAGTTCAAGTGGGCCTCAATGAGACAGTACTTTCCGAAAATGCCATACGACGGGTGTCGTACTGCAATGCATTCGTCAAAGTTCCCCAGCTGATAGCTCTTCCCCACGATGAAACCTCGGGGAACGGTGTCAGCAGATTCGTACACTGTAAATAGAAACAGATTAATAGGTATCAACCTTAGTAACTAGTGAAGTTGTTAGGGCAAAACCGCAGCACCGTGACTAAAGTAGTACACGGTGACGTTAAATTTCCATCAATCAAACCTAGTAAGTAGAAAATAAGTTTAATAATAATAATAATTAAAAAAAATATATATATAGCCAAAATTTGATTCCACATTGGGAATATTGGCAAACATTTGATTAACATCATAAATTTATAGTTCCTTATTAAATTCGTTGCACCTAGGTAATATTTGACCAGAATAGGAGGCTGTTGCCCAGAACCGATGATGTTCAGCCTCGTCAAGATTACCGGAGGCCACTCCTCCCTACGGCCGATTGTAGAGGCCATAGGATGGTCCTTATGACCACACGGAACATCTGTCAATTCTACAACTGAATGATAGTCTCTATTGAAGAACGAATTTGTTCAGTGGTAGGTAGGTAAACCTATTAGGTACCTACAAAAGGTTCTCATTTTCTATAAATAAAAGCAATTACCTAGGTTTTCAATTATGTTGACCACAAAGATGGAAAACACCCGTTGAAGATATCCGAAAATTGGTTCATGTACCACATAGGAAACAAAAATTGATTCATGCACGTATACCTACCACATAGGTAACAACCTAACAACGAGCTAAAAAGTTAAAAACCCCATACTAGGTTCATGATTCGTCAAAATCTTCAGTTGAGGCCACCTGAGTGGTATTGACAAGATGCTAATTTGTGTACATTATTGATCTATTGGGCATGGAATTTTTCACCTCTTGAAATATACGATTCTCATTCTGGCAAATAAGAAACAAAGGAAACAACATTCCTCATTATGCAAAATAAATAGCAAATCTGGGAGTACCTACATCAAATATGTACATAGCATGTCGAATCCTATCTATCTTATAGAATTCTATACAGGTCTTTATTGATTGATGTTTGATGAATAGACTAAAATAAAAGACCAACTTAATTGGGTACTTACCTGAGTAGCAAAATAGGTAGTCTGTTAATGGTAGATACTTACTTTTGACAGCCCATAGACTCAAATTTTTCAACTGTGTCTGGTAGAATGAGGACTGTAAGTTGCACAACATAATAATAATAATAATAATTAAAAAAAAAATATAGCCAAAATTTCATTCCACATTGGGAATATTGGCAAACATTTGATTAACATCATAAATTTATAGTTCCTTATTAAATTCGTTGCACCTAGGTAATATTTGACCAGAATAGGAGGCTGTTGCCCAGAACCGATGATGTTCAGCCTCGTCAAGATTACCGGAGGCCACTCCTCCCTACGGCCGATTGTAGAGGCCATAGGATGGTCCTTATGACCACACGGAACATCTGTCAATTCTACAACTGAATGATAGTCTCTATTGAAGAACGAATTTGTTCAGTGGTAGGTAGGTAAACCTATTAGGTACCTACAAAAGGTTCTCATTTTCTATAAATAAAAGCAATTACCTAGGTTTTCAATTATGTTGACCACAAAGATGGAAAACACCCGTTGAAGATATCCGAAAATTGGTTCATGTACCACATAGGAAACAAAAATTGATTCATGTACGTATACGTATACCTACCACATAGGTAACAACGAGCTAAAAAGTTAAAACCCCATACTAGGTTCATGATTCGTCGTAAACAAAAAAAGCAATTAGGTTTTCAATTATGTTGACCACAAAGATGGAAAACACCCGTTGAAGATATCCGAAAATTGGTTCATGTAGCACGCAGGAAACAAAAATTGATTAATGTACGTATACCTACCACATAGGTAACAACGAGCTAAAAAGTTAAAACCCCATACTAGGTTCATGATTCGTCAAAATCTTCAGTTGAGGCCACCTGAGTGGTATTGACAAGATGCTAAGTTGTGTACATTATTGATCTATTGGGCATGGAATTTTTCACCTCTTGAAATATACGATTCTCATTCTGGCAAATAAGAAACAAAGGAAACAACATTCCTCATTATGCAAAATAAATAGCAAATCTGGGAGTACATCAAATATGTACATAGCATGTCGAATCCTATCTATCTTATAGGATTCTACAGGTCTTTATTGATTGATGTTTGATGAATAGACTAAAAGACCAACTTAATTGGGTACTTACCTGAGTAGCAAAATAGGTAGTCTGTTAATGGTACTTACTTTTGACAGCCCATAGACTCAAATTTTTCAACTGTGTCTGGTAGAATGAGGACTGTACTCAAATATGTACATAGCATGTCGAATCCTATCTATCTTATAGGATTCTACAGGTCTTTATTGATTGATGTTTGATGAATAGACTAAAATAAAAGACCAACTTAATTGGGTACTTTCCTGAGAATAGGTAGTCTGTTAATGGTACTTACTTTTGACAGCCCATAGGCTCAAATTTTTCAACTGTGTCTGGTAGAATGAGGACTGTAAGTTGCACAACGAATTGGCTTCCCTGGATTTGACTTGGAAATCGGCGAACATCCTCTTGAATGTAAGAGGAAACCATTCATCCTGAAGGTCCTGCTTGAAATATTTTCCTTCCATTCGAGATGTGTTTGGTATTGAATGCTGACGTTCTTTTTCATGATTTTCAGAGACCTCTCCCTGAAGGTTACTGATGATATCCGACTAATCTTTCGTAAAGAAAAGTAGGTAAAAACTTTCGTAAAAAGTAGAAAAACTGACGAAAATATTTGCACTGCCCGATTCCACAAAAAGGTAAGGGTGTCTGTCTATCTTGGAATTCCGGATACTTCAGAAGATAGTTGTGAGGAAGCTGTTTCTAATTTCCTTCTACCCTGCTACAGTACAGAATTGCAGATGTTATCTTATCCAAATTCATATATTTACCAGGTAAGGAGACAAATTATGCACCTACGAATGATTAGCACATTATGGCCAGTCACGTAGCTATGCAATCTCATGAGGCGTTAGCGTCATGTTGCCATAGAAACGTCTCAGACGAAAACAAGATCATGATCATGCTTTTATTATTTTTGATTAAGTTAAATTAGATATTATCCTTATTGTTAGTATTTCATGTCAAAAATATAATATATGTATACCTACACAGAAACAAGATCATGATCATGCTTTTATTATTTTTGATTAAGTTAAATTAGATATTATCCTTATTGTTAGTATTTCATGTCAAAAATATATAATGTATGTATACCTACACAATACATTTTTAAAGATGTTGGATAGAGGGAGCTGTAACTGCTACGGTCTTATCGTCCCGAAATCGAAGAGAGAAGGAAGACACGGATAGGAGAAAGCCAGCCGCTCCGAGAACGAACTTTATCTGTTTAGGATGTTGGATAGAGGGAGCTGTAACTGCTACGGTCTTATCGTCCCGAAATCGAAGAGAGAAGGAAGACACGGATAGGAGAAAGCCAGCCGTTCCGAGAACGAACTTTATCTGTTTAGGATAAGATCCGAATCGAACCCGTGACTTGGACCTTACAAGGCAGACCTTACTGAACCAGTGCTTATCGCTTACCAAACTATAAATGCAATGTTATACCTATGCACAGTTGAGTAAAAAGTAGAGATTACGCTAATATTGATTAGTTTGATTACTTGTTTCATTTTACCGCTGCGCGCCGCGCCGTTTTTATTTCGTATCAAGGAAACCACTTACTGCTACATGACTAATTTCGTCTGTGTTGTAGCATTCCCTTTCCCTAGTGGCCTAGTATGTCCGCCGATCAGATGGGCGATAAGAAACACAATACTTTCCATTTAGGTGTTAATTCCTCAGATGGACGATAAGGTACACAATAATTCCCATTCAAAAAGTCAACCTACCTTGTAAAACCTATAAATAAAAGTGTTTTCAATCAAAATAAGAGTGTATTTTCATTTATTTATTTTTTTTTAACTCTGTAAATCGAACCCGGGACCTGGATGACGTCACCACCAAACCAACCGTGCTTCTCAGTAGTCCGTAATGTTAAATCCATCACTGAGAAGATCATTTGTACATATAAATAAGTACATAGGTACCTAAGTACTGTGTTAGTACATGGTACAAATGGTAGGTACCCTCTATAACAGTATAACACCTTATGTAACATTCATGTCAGATATGATTAGAAACAAGATTAAGAATTATTGTCATGATTAGGATAATTGTCATGAGAAAATAATCAAACAATCTAATCATAATAATATGAGGATGGTACAAATGGTAGGTACCCTCTATAACAGTATAACACCTTATGTAACATTCATGTCAGATATGATTAGAAACAAGATTAAGAATTGTCATGATTAGGATAATTGTCATGAGAAAATAATCAAACAATCTAATCATTATAATATGAGAATAGGTGGGTTATAGCTTATACCTACCTGTGCGTATCAATTGCGGTTTTATTTTCCAGAGAAATATGTGTCTACTACCTAGTTATTACCTTATATATCTAGTTTTTACCTAGTTCTATCCCTTATCCACGATTTCGATAGGATCATCTTTCACATAAATATGTAGATGGAAATCATTGATGAGGTACATTGTAGATATTTATAAATTTATAACATTTATAACTTATAATAAATGAGATAAATCGTTCTTGAGGTTACCACTGGACCAACCGTGCCCCCACTTGACCAACCGTGCCCCCAAACATGTAGGGGTACTTTTAGTAGGTACCCTAAAACAATTTTGAGTGGATTGTTTTACCTTTAGTTTTGCTGTAGTGCTAAACAACAATAGTAGTTTAGCACTACAGCAAAACTTTAAAACTTACCTACTAGCTGGCAGACGAACGATAAAATAAATAGAATTATGTGGGCGCCTGAAAATAGATTTTATATATGCAATGTGCGAAGCAATAAAGTCTGAATTACCTTCTTTGCTTCTGAGTTCTAAGAGTGGACTTACTCTTTTTATGAGACTCAAACTCATTAAACAACTTTATGTTTATTATATGATTAAGCAGTAAAAAATAGACTCAAAATATAGGTAGGTATTTTCAAAAACAATTCAATTTTGTTTGTAGGTATTTATGTATTTTATTGAATTCAAAAAGACATAAACTTAAATTTACTAATAAAATAATAATAATTTGATCTATACTATTAGGTACTTACTACAAAAACAATTCAATTTTGTTTGTAGGTATTTATGTATTTTATTGAATTCAAAAAGACATAAACTTAAATTTACTAATAAAATAATAATTTGAACTATACTATAGGTACTTACTATGTGTAGGTATCTTAGGTAAAATAAATAATTTATTGCTAAAAAATTAAGTAATGGTAACCATGATATTTAATAGGTAACATAATAATTATTTAATTAAGTAGGTACCTATAGACTTTTATTTTATTTTTATTTTTTTTTTCAAAAACAGAATTTTGAGTTTTTTTTTTAACCTAAACTGGGATTTGAACCCAGTCACAACCTCAAGTTAAAAGTGCAAATCAAAATATTGACAACTACCTCTAGGTATGTAGACATGTGTGACTAATACTAAACACTCTTGTGACCAACAAACTAAACATTACCCAAAAACCTAAACTGGGATTTGAACCCAGTCACAACCTCAAGTTAAAAGTGCAAATCAAAATATTGACAACTACCTCTAGGTATGTAGACATGGTGTGACTAATACTAAACACTCTTGTGACCAACAAACTAAACATTACCCAAAAACAAATCCATTGTTCATCTTTGAAAACTTTCTTCGATACACTTTCTTGTAGGAAGTGGAAGAACTTTTCTAAACAACGTGAGAGCTTACAAAAGTGGATTCCTCTTTGTAAAATGCATTCCAAAGAGATAAACAGAAGGTCAATCGCAGAAAGGAGTGAGAATCACAGAAGAGCAAAGCGAGAGAAGAGTGGTGGGGGAGAGAGAATTACAGAAGAGAGGGAAGAGAGAAGGGAAGAAGGGTGAACTGGTGAAGTAGAAAAGAAAGAGAATGGACAAAACTGGGAAAGAAAAGATATGTGAGAAGAGAATAATTGATTAAAATTAATTCCGATAGGAAAGAGCTGTTAAAGGCCTTCATAATTAATTTCGATAGAGAAAATAATTTCAATAGAAAATGCATAATGAAAGGAATATAAAAGCTAGACAAGTTAGTAATATGGAAACAGGTACCTAACAATCTCTTTTCAGATTTTATAACTTAGCTCATAAAAATCTTAGCATTCAAGGACTTCAATAGTTACTCGTAATCTCCAATAAAACACTTATCCCGGGGGCCACAAAGTGAATTTAAACTCGGTTTAAGTTTTAAACTCGGTTTAAGCAATCGAATTGGCTGAAATTTTTGGAATTTTTTAGTCCGTCCTTCCTTTATTATTACTAATAATAAAAGGTATAGGGGACGGACTATTGTATTCGCTTCGGTGT
>NW_007381968.1:0-10096 GCF_000475195.1 Diaphorina citri | reverse complement strand
TGGCACTAAAAACTGACCATCGAAAATTTGACCCGATTACATTACTTTCCTTCCTATAGGATAAGGAAAGTAAAAACGCTAGCAACATTCTCGAGTAGGAGGATTGGAAAGCGAGCACCCGTATATTGGATAGCATAAGCACCGGATGATTTCACACGTGATTACTCTCATTGGATTTTAATACGAGATGAAATCTTTGCCAGAGAAAAGGGAAAGAGGATGGAGAGAGAAGGGAAGGAGGAGAAAAGGAATTGAGGGGAGAGGAAGAGGAGAAGAAAAGAGAAATAAGAGGGAGGGAAGGAAAGGAGAAAAAAAAAGTTAAAGGGAAGTGGAAGAGGAGAAGAAAAGTGAAAGGGAAATAAGTGATTGCTGGGAAAGAGAGAAAGGTAAAATATAAGAGAGAGAAAAAAAAAAGAGATTTAAGGGAGAGGAGGAGAAGGAGAAAATAAAAAGGGTGACATTTTGGCACTTGCCAGTGCAAGAAACAGCATAACTTGCTAGTGAGGGAAAAAATCCAAAGAATGGAAGGATTGCAAATTTTGCAACATTGTCATTTCATAAAGACTTGGACATGAAATTCTATAAACAAATTGATGACCTTTCCTAAAGAGCTGACCCAATACCCACATCAAAAGTGATTAGGATAATCCGATAATGTCAAACTTGACAGTGCAACTTTTATGACAAAGTTTTGCAAAAAGTTCGTTGAAGAAATTGACCCAATACCCACATCAAAAGTGATTAGGATAATCCGATAATGTCAAACTTGACAGTGCAACTTTTATGACAAAGTTCTGCTGAAATTTCTGCAAAAAGTTCGTTGAAGAAAAGGAAGAATCTCTAATCTCTATTGAATTCATCTCCATTATACGTGGTACTAATGGTAATTGACACATGTCTGATGTGGTAAGCTAAACTTCAAGAAGTGAAACAGTATATTTTTCTTTTGTTTGGTTCGTTTTTCGTCGAGGGATTACGTCTATCAAAGGTGTTGCAAGAAAATCCCTCCGTGTTGGAAAAGACAATGGGTTTGTGGCCTTATTACTAAACTTTCATTTGAGGCTTTGAAGAAAATCAAGAAGTGAAACAGTATATTTTTCTTTTGTTTGGTTCGTTTTTCGTCGAGGGATTACGTCTATCAAAGGTGTTGCAAGAAAATCCCCCCGTGTTGGAAAAGACAATGGGTTTGTGGCCTTATTACTAAACTTTCATTTGAGGCTTTGAAGAAAAGTTTGACGACTTGATTCGTTTTGGACCTTTCGCACGGGACTCGGGACCAAGTAAAGTAGATTGTTTGTACAGGAGAAGTTCAAACGACAATCGACCGTGGACACCCAGTATGGGTTCTCTGTACAGCTAGCACAAACCAGATCTAATAAACTATACATTGTTCCAAGTTTGACGACTTGATTCGTTTTGGACCTTTCGCACGGGACTCGGGACCAAGTAAAGTAGATTGTTTGTACAGGAGAAGACCAAAGTCAGTTTACCCACGAAATCAAACGACAATCGACCGTGGACACCCAGTATGGGTTCTCTGTACAGCTAGCACAAACCAGATCTAACTATACATTGTTCTTGACCCAATACCCACATCAAAAGTGATTAGGATAATCCGATAATGTCAAACTTGACAGTGCAACTTTTATGACAAAGTTCTGCTGAAAGTCCTGCAAAAAGTTCGTTGAAGAAATGGAAGAATCTCTAATCTCTATTGAATTCATCTCCATTACGTGGTACTAATGGTAATTGACACATGTCTGATGTGGTAAGCTAAACTTCAAGAAGTGAAACAGTATATTTTTCTTTTGTTTGGTTCGTTTTTCGTCGAGGGATTACGTCTATCAAAGGTGTTGCAAGAAAATCCCTCCGTGTTGGAAAAGACAATGGGTTTGTGGCCTTATTACTAAACTTTCATTTGAGGCTTTGAAGAAAAGTTTGACGACTTGATTCGTTTTGGACCTTTCGCACGGGACTCGGGACCAAGTAAAGTAGATTGTTTGTACAGGAGAAGTTCAAACGACAATCGACCGTGGACACCCAGTATGGGTTCTCTGTACAGCTAGCACAAACCAGATCTAACTATACATTGTTCTTGCTCAGAATGTACAGTAACATGGAGCGTATTGTTTCCACTGGGGTCGTCTTCAGCTGTAATTGGGTCACAAAACCTTACGCTGAAATAAATTAACGTAGGCGAACGAGGTAGAAAACGTGAACTGTAGAGAAAAGAACCAGGATGCAACTATACCAGGCAGTGGTGTGCGCTCCATGAAAGCGAGGGGCTTCAGAGTGTTGAGCGGTATACAATGTTACATAGCGGTATACTCGTAGGATGAACGGTTCACGAGATATTTTAGAAAAACTAAAAAAGTCATATTTGGCGGAAAAAGCGGTCAAGCGTATAGGGGATTTTTGAGCCATGATTCAGGGTCACATACTGAAAGCGAGGGGCTTCAGAGTGTTGAGCGGTATACAATGTTACATAGCGGTATACTCGTAGGATGAACGGTTCACGAGATATTTTAGGAAAATTAAAAAAGTCATATTTGGCGGAAAAAGTGGTCAAGCGTATAGGGGACTTTTGAGCCATGATTCAGGGTCACATACCGAAGCTTTTGGCGAAGAGAAACCTTTGTTACTTGTACTTATAAGTGTCAGAGCTTTTTACTTTCCTTATCCTATAATAAGAAAAGTATGTAATCGCCAAAATTTCCGTCAGTTTTTAGTGCCAAAACACGTTTGAGGTCCCTTATGCCTTTGAAATTCGGAAACTGTATATGAGTTTGTAGCATCCCTTATTGAAATTATCACCCCGCGCCACTGCAAATTAATATAAGTGTCAGAGCTTTTTACTTTCCTTATCCTATAATAAGAAAAGTATGTATTCGCCAAAATTTCCGTCAGTTTTTAGTGCCAAAAAAGTTTGGAGGTCCCTAATGCCTTTGAAATTCGGAAACTGTATATGAGTTTGTAGCATCCCTTATTGAAATTATCACCCCGCACCACTGCAAATTAGCGAACGTTTTACATGTACAATAAAGCAAAGCAAAGGTATAAGAGCATAGAAAGCATATACGTGCTACCAATACGTACAACATATTCGCAACTTGCAGTATAAATTGAGACTTTGCGTGCAGTTGTGCACTTTTGGCGTGAACAGAAATGGCGCAAATAATGGGAATTGGCGAATACGTGTTTCTCGTATTACATGCATAGAATTTCCTTTTTTACAAGCTTACACATATCATATACGTGCTACCAATACGTACAACATATTCGCAACTTGCAGTATAAATTGAGACTTTGCGTGCAGTTGTGCACTTTTGGCGTGATCAGAAATGGCGCAAATAATGGGAATAGGCGAATACGTGTTTCTCGTATTACATGCATAGAATTTTCTTTTTTACAAGCTTCTACATAACATATACGTGCTACCAATACGTACAACATATTCGCAACTTGCAGTATAAATTGAGACTTTGCGTGCAGTTGTGCACTTTTGGCGTGATGAGAAATGGCGCAAATAATTGGAATTGGCGAATACGTGTTTCTCGTATTATACATGCATAGAATTTTCTTTTTTACAAGCTTCTACATATTTTGTTCTACCCACGGTCTTGGATACCCGTCGGAAAATCATCCCAACTTAAAGCTAATAATATGTAGGGTTCTAACACCATTTCTAAAACTCTAATGTAACCCAAGGTCTTGGATACCCGTCGGAAAATCATCCCAACTTAAAGCTAATAATATGTAGGGTTCTAACACCATTTCTAAAACTCTAATGTAACCTGCCAACGACCCACCTATTAAATAATTTCTGGAAAACCCACCTTGTTTTGCTAAGTGTCAGCAAAACGTTTGTAAGACTCGTTGGGAGAGAAAGGACAGAAATTACTCGTTTGAAACGTTTCATTGGCATACGTCCTACCTCACTAAAAACACTAGAGGTTTCAACCTAATTAGACTTCCTGTTTTTGTCGAGTTTTTTTATTTTTTATTATTATTATTCATCATTGTTGTGTTTTTTACGTCCAACGTGAAATGAGTTATGATCTCAATTTTGTTGGAATGGGACGGGTCACTATCATTTGTATTGGCTTTTTCTGTCTCTTGTTCCTCGAAATGATTTGTAGTTTGGATTTGCGGTAGTCAGGTTGGTTTGAGTGTGCTTTTTTCCGCCCATTTCCCGTGGTTTGATTTATCAGGAGACAGGCAATTAGCGAACTTATTGTTTTAACATAGTGTATAGTGAACATAAAGTCATAATTTTTAGAAAGCTGTATTAATCGGGGAACGACATTTTTTGTCACTGTCACAAGCATCTTCTCCTCCTCGCAGAAAATGCCCAATTCTTTCATTGTCAATGAATTTGTGTGCCACTCCCAATTTTCACTCGGAATTTCATCCAGCACTCCAAAAAACGTTTCCACATCATTAGATTCTGAAGAACACGGTGAGAAACTGAGGACGCAATGTTCCTTCGGCCTCCCCATTCCCTCCCTTTGCTTCATATTCCTCCAAAAGCGGAAACAGGAAGAGAAGGAAATGTAAAGGAAATTGGAAAAATTTACATGAACAGGCGGAAAAAAGTTCTAAAGGATGCTGATCTGATAATGATAATGTTTAATAAGAACATGGATTTTCCCCATATTTGCCACGAATATCGCAAGAATTTGCTCAACATTTCTGCTATTTTAAATCGACGAAAAGACTGCTCTAATTTTCTGCAATTCTAAATCAACAATCCGCGATTATCTGTCCGTGGCGTTACGCTATAAGCTCTTGGCGTTCGCAGCACCTCCCGGTTGCGTTTGTTATCGCTGATGAACTCAGGAAACGCTTATAAAGCGGTTCTAACTGAACAACACGCTTGTAAAGCACACGAAATAAACCAATGTAAGGTGTTAAAACTTGGAACGATCCGGCGCAGCGTAAAGTGTTCAAATAAAACTGTGTAAATTGTTAGAATAAACCGGTGTAAAGTGTAAATAATGCGGTAGAGATGAGAGACAAAGCGGTCCACATCCTCAAGGAACACACACTAGAAGACACAAATAGGAGTACGATACGGGATACGGCCTGTTATTAGACTTTTTGTCCGTTCTTGAGTGTTTAGGTCCGTACCTATACCTAGTATGTCCGTAAACCTCCCTCATAACGTTATGTATTTATATGTAATGCAGTAGAGACAAAGCGCTCCACAACCTCAAGGAACACACGCTAGGAGACACAAATAGGATACGACCTGCTATTAGACTTTTTTGTCCGTTCTTGAGTGTTATATCTAGTATGTCCATTGTCCATACACCTCTCACATAGCGTTATGCAATGCGGTAGACACAAGAGATAAAGCTTTTCACATCCTTAAGGAACAATCACTGGAAAGGCCTGCTAATCCTGCTATGCTATTAGACTTACCAACTTACCTGTCCGCTCTAGTATACCATGTCCATCAAGGCCATTTTTAGGGGGGAGGCCGATGGGGCCTCCCTCGAGGTTCATGTTTCTCCTTTTCTGTAGGCCAGGTAAACTGAACATCCTCTGATATTTGATGTTATGGTGGCAAATGGCAATTGACATATTGTCCCGTCCTCCTGTCTGTGTGAAAACTTGCCATGTAAAGAGTTGGCGTGAAACTATTTGCTCTATGTAGAAAGTACTTGAACTAGATCCTCTGGTTGGAAGCTGGTCCTGACCTCAACATCGAAGAACTTATCAACTGAAAAAGCAGTGGCGTGTGCTCCATTGCTGATAGGGAAGTGCAGCTTTCCTTCCTCTCCTTACCTCCCTATTTACCGAAAATTGGAAGATGGGAAGAATATACCTTGTTTATCCTGCTCGAATGAGGCTAAAAAGTCCCTTTATCCCAATGAGGCTAAAAAGTCCCTTTATCGCCTGCAAAACCAAATTTATGAAAATGATAGAGAGTCTGTAGGGGGTCTCTATCACTTTCATACGTTTGGTTTTGGAGGCGACTAAGTGCTACTAAAAGTCGCTTGTCCACGCTTCCAAAGTGAGATGGGTCCAAGACCACCAGTATATCGGCATACTATTTACCTAATTATGGATTTATAGCTTCCACTTTTGAAAAATCTCACGACACGCCACTATGGAAAAGACGCTGAACTACTGTCCCTGATGTGTAGATCTGTGGTTTCGAGCTTCTGAGCAAATAGTTCAAACCGAGGTTCAAATCATTTGAAGATCGTAGAGAGGTAATTTCACTGCACTAGAATTTGAAACGTTTACTACTGTCCTACATTTTACTTTACTTCGTTTAAACCGCTGACAGAAAGAGTCAAAGAGAGAGGAAGACCCTAGAGATCCCGCTTTGCTAGAGTTTGACGGACTACTATGAGCTCCACTATTCAGTTTTCACACAAAATGAAATTGAGCTACTCAAAAATAATTCATTTTGAAAAGAACATCTGTAAAAACATTACCAGCGACGTCGACAAATTGGACAGAATTAAGCAGAAAAGAACCAACCATAAGCAGAAAAGAACCAGAACCAGACGCTGTCCAATTGACGACCCTGGTCCGTTACAGCACGGTTTAATCTTTTTCTAGATTTCGTTTTAAACTTAATTGGGTTCCGAGAACAGCTTCATTAACTCGGGACGATATTAAAGTAAAAGGTGTTCTTTTAATTAGTCAGAATAGAAACTAGGCACAAGCATCAGTTTGGTGATGAGTCGTAAAACCATCATCATTCATAACCCTAAATTTTGAGATCTATTTTCGTCAAAGATATTGATTTCTCGTTTTTTACGAGTTTTTAATGCAGCATCAATTACAGCTTCGGTTTTTAATGACTTAATTTTGGTTCCCTAACGAAGAAGTCGAGAGAGTAACGTCATTTTTTTTTTTTTTTTCTTCTCCGAGTTGCGTGACCTCCTATCTGAAGATTCTGAAGCCAGATGATACTTTCAAGATCATGGATCTTGTGGCGATAAAAACGAATCACTTTTTTAACTAACGTTCATGTCGTTCATCAATAATAGTCATACTTCTCAGATCAAATAGCGTCTCGGATTCACAAACTCAACGATTTCTTTGGTTTACCTCATTTACGCCGACGTTGTTCCATTTACGCCGAACAAATTACCACCACATGATCTCTTGCCTAATGATCTTCATCGGTAATTTATTGATCACGCTTGAATGGATCTAGAAGTGATTGCTCATTGGCTGATTCTGGATTAAGCTGATTATGTTTGATACGGGCGGTGAGCTGATGGCTTGATCCAGATATTTCTAGAATGAGACTGTTGTGAAAATAAGAAGTATCTATCGCGCGGCTTCGATTCCCGCTCGAGGCGAACTTTATCCGAAACAGATACGGTTCGTTCCCAGAACAGCTGTCTTTCGCCTATCCTGTCTTTCTTCTCTCTTCGATTTCGGGGCGATATTACCTACTTTGTTACAGTTCCCTCTATCAAACCTCTTCAAAAAAGTACCTATCTACCTGAGTCCTAGGAACTCAGTGTTATAGAGGTTCCGTCACAAAGAATTTAATGGCAACTTAGAAAAGAACTTATGTCTTGGACGCTTCATAGAAGTATAAATTTGTTGTTCACTTGATGATGGAACTCTTTGCATCTTAATGGTTCCTTCGATACCAATTATTACAAGTTCTCAGATTTATTGTTTCAACTCACAAGCTCCTTTGGTAATTGGTACTAATTCTCAAGGAGGTACTCTCCGTTCTGATTAGATCTATTGACTGTTCTGGGTATATACTGTGTAAAAATAGTATATCTGAGATATACTACAATACTAGATGAGCTACATAGCTTTTATAATCTTGATAATAGTTGACTTTCTCTTTATGTGATTTTTTATTTCTTCGGGACGACCTATTAATTCCTAATCGATCATTTAGATACCTGACCCAGAAGCTGATGGTCAATTCTTAAATCCCCATTTTATATTCACATTTCTGCTCTTCCTTTCTACTTGTGATGTATAAAACTAGCCAAGATGACATAAAAAAAATCTCTTCTAACTTTGAGAAAAAAAATCAGCAACATGATCGTCAACGTTCGGCAGCGGACACGACTTTAGAAGAAGAAGAAGAAGAAGAAGAAGAAGAAGAAGAAGAAGAAGAAGAAGAAGAAGAAGAAGGTAGTATTCCTTTCTAGTAAATAATACTCGAGGTAGCTTTCGGCCTTAAGCAATTTAGCACAACCTCTATTTTCCCTGTGACCTAGGTCACATTGATAAAACTGTCTTGTGTAGCATTAAAAACAAGACACTGTTTCTATTGCGTGTATGTTTGTTGTTCTGAGCCTTGTTCAAAACATGATGTGTGTTCTGCTAGTGTTTACGTAACAGTTCAAACACAAGCGTGTGTGTTTCTTCAAAAAAGAAAAAAAAAAAAACGACATGACTGATTGTTTCCAAGAGGTTTTGTTAAAATGTTTAAATTGTTGCCTAAAACGTTTGAAACGTTTCATTGGCATACGTCCTACCTCACTAAAAACACTAGAGGTTTCAACCTAATTAGACTTCCTGTTTTTGTCGAGTTGTTTTTTTTTTATTATTATTATTTATCGTTGTTGTGTTTTTTACGTCCAACGTGAAATGAGTTATGATCTCAATTTTGTTGGAATGGGGCGGGTCACTATCATTTGTATTGGCTTTTTCTGTCTCTTGTTCCTCGAAATGATTTGTAGTTTGGATTTGCGGTAGTCAGGTTGGTTTGAGTGTCCTTTTTTCCGCCCATTTCCCATGGTTTGATTTATCAGGAGACAGGCAATTAGCGAACTTATTGTTTTAACATAGTGTATAGTGAACATATAGTGAAAAAAAATAGTGAACATATCAAGAGATATTACAGGAGCAACCTACGTGGCCAAGCGGGTATTACACTGGACGTCCCGGGTCCTATTCCCGGTAGAGTCAAATTTTTATCGGCTCCGTGTTCGAAATATCGGGTGCATTCAGATTCAGAGCCTCAGATGACAAATAAGTAGCTCCTTTAACTAACGTTCATGTCGTTCATCAATAATAGTCATACTTCTCAGATCAAATAGCGTCTCGGATTCACAAACTCAACGATTTCTTTGGTTTACCTCATTTACGCCGACGTTGTACCATTTACGCCGAATTTTTTAACTAACGTTCATGTCGTTCATCAATAATAGTCATACTTCTCAGATCAAATAGCGTCTCGGATTCACAAACTCAACGATTTCCTTGGTTTACCTCATTTACGCCGACGTTGTACCATTTACGCCGAACAAATCACCACCACATGATCTCTTGCCTAATGATCTTCATCGGTAATTTATTGATCACGCTTGAATGGATCTAGAAGTGATTGCTCATTGGCTGATTCTGGATTAAGCTGATCATGTTTGATACGGGCGGTAAGCTGATGGCTTGATCCAGATATTTCTAGAATGAGACTGTTGTGAAAATAAGAAGTATCTATCGCGCGGGTTTGATTCCCGCTTGAGGCGAACTTTATCCTAAACAGATAAGGTTCGTTCCCGGAACGGCTGCTTTTTCCTATCCTGTCTTCCTTCTCTCTTTGATTTCGGGCGTTGTTCCATTTACGCCGAACAAATTACCACCACATGATCTCTTGCCTAATGATCTTCATCGGTAATTTATTGATCACGCTTGAATGAATCTAGAACTGATTGCTCATTGGCTGATTCTGGATTAAGCTGATCATGTTTGATACGGGCGGTGAGCTGATGGCTTGATCCAGATATTTCTAGAATGAGACTGTTGTGAAAATAAGAAGTATCTATCGCGCGGCTTTGATTCCCGCTTAAGGCGAACTTTATCCTAAACAGATAAGGTTCGTTCCCGGAACGGCTGCTTTCTCCTATCCTGTATTCCTTCTCTCTTTGATTTCGGGACGATAAGACCTACTTTGTTATAGTTCCCTCTATCAAACCTCCTAAAAAAGGGCCTATCTACAAATCTACCTTCTCTGTGTTTTAGGGCAACTTAGAAAAGAACTTATGTCTTGGACGCTTCATAGAAGTATAAATTGTTCACTTGATGATGGAACTCTTTGCATCTTAATGGTTCCTTCGATACCAATTATTACAAGTTCTCAGATTTATTGTTT
>NW_007381967.1:8170-10096 GCF_000475195.1 Diaphorina citri | reverse complement strand
GCTCTGCATACAACAGATATGTTAGTCTAGAACCAGATGATTTTCAGGTAAGTGGGATAGTTTGTAATAATATCAACAGTATTCAGATTGATCTATGGAAAAGGAAAATAACTTCGAAGAAGTTTGACAGGGGACTGTAACAATAGAGCTCATATTCGACACTCGGCCGCTTCGTGTGTCAGCGACGTGATCTGAGCCTCCTTCACTCGGAGTATGCTGAGAATCAAAAGAGAAGAAATGAGAAATTCGGTTCCAAAAGGGGACGGGTTTTTTTTAACGGTGCCAAAACTGGAATTTTGACCTTGATATAACTAATTAATGTCAACTTCGCCAGAAATACCATATAAACAACAGCTTTCCATAGATTTTTGCTTTTTTTTCAAGACCAAAAAAAAGGTTGATTCGATAGATAAAATGTGTTATGTTTTACCTTTCTTTCTCGCTATTTAGTTTCTCAATATCTTCATTCAGGGTTTGCAGTTGTTCCCGGAGTCGAATAACATCTCTATGCTCACTCTCTAGTTTGGATTCTAGTGCGGATATTTTACTCGACATGGATATGGTTTGTTCTTTGGAATGTCGCTCGATGTCTTTCACACTGGATAGGCGTGACTGTAGCTCATCTAGATGTGGTAAAGAAAAACACAGAGAAATACAGTCTGATATCAAGTTTTTAAGTGTTTTCTGCTAAGGTCATTTTTTATTATTTTTAAGAAGATTGATAGAGATGTGTTAACAACGGAGGTCTTATCATCCCGAATCTCTTACCGTTAACCGTTAAGTCAGTAGAGCCCAAAACTGCCAAAAGGCAGCCGAAATGCCGCCAACCGCTGCACCGATCTTAAACAAATGTTTTGTGTTGCATCCTTGTCACAGTTGTGACCTAATACCAAATCTCTAGTAGCGCGGTCAAACTTTCTTGACTTGGCGGGGCGGAGCGCTACCGCGCTCCTTAATTTCAAGTCTAGCTCTTACTGTTCCTGAGATATTTAGTAGGTACCTATACAGACACACGGACCAATGACTGGAACTTTGGATTTAGGCTCTAAGGACCTCAAAACGTGTTTTGGCACTAAAAACTGACCATCGAAAATTTTACCCGATTACATTACTTTCCTTCCTATAGGATAAAAGTAAAAATCCTTTCTATTGAATACGTACTTATGGTTTGGTTCAGCCGTCTCTCCTGCTCCTCCCACGCCTCACTGGCCAGGGCGTGACTCGAAGATCTAAGAGATGAAGACAGGATAGGAGAAAGCCAGCCGAAAACGAACCTTATTATTTGAAAATTTGCCTCGAAAGGTCTTATCGTTCTAAAATCGAAGATAGAAGGAAGACAGGATAGGACAAAGCCAGTCGTTCCGAGAACAAATCTTATCCCCTCAGGATAAACTCCGCCCCGGGCGGGAATTGGACCCGCGACCTAGCGCTTAAAAGGCAGTAACACTACCCTCCAAACGAACTAGGCTGACTAGTATGAGAAAACCCTTATGGACAGGATAGGACAAAGCCAGTCGTTCCGAGAACAAATCTTATCCCCTCAGGATAAACTCCGCCCCGGGCGGGAATTGGACCCGCGACTTAGCGCTTAAAAGGCAGTAACACTACCCTCCAAACGAACTAGGCTGACTAGTATGAGAAAACCCTTATTTTTTTAAACCCACAAAATACACAAGACCTTGTTTAGACTGCTGGGGTAAAGGGACTTTAGAGTCTCATTCGAGCAGGATAAACAAGGTATATTTAATTCAATTCTATTATTCTAAAAGTTAGCACCCTAAAAGTCTAATCCATTATGTGTTTCAGGGATGGAACAACCTGGCCCGAGCCTACTTGGATAGGGGAGAGAAGACCCGCGCCTACAACGCACTAGTAGAAGCAGTGCGCACCAGTAACATGGACAACTGGAAAGTCATTGAGAATCTC
>NW_007381967.1:0-7808 GCF_000475195.1 Diaphorina citri | reverse complement strand
GCCGAACCGTACATTTCTCGAGGTTTGTCCCAAGGAGTCTTTTGATCTACATTTTATAAAGAACCTTTCTGCAAAGTTTGAATGCCTTGGGCCGAAAACGAAAGTCCTGAGAAGAGTGAACATTTATGAGCTTTTTCAAAACTATTAATAGCGGCCGAACCGTACATTTCTCGAGGTTCGGCCAAAAGGAGATTTTTGATCTACATTCGATAAAGAATCTCCGTGCAAAGATTGACTGACTTGGGCCGAAAATTAAAGTCCTGAGAAAAGTGAACTTTTTCGAGCTTTTTCAAAACTCAAGTCCTGAATAACGGGCGAACCGTACATTTCTCGAGGTTTGTCCCAAGGAGACTTTTGATCTACATTTTATAAAGAACCTCTCTGGAAAGTTTGATCGGCTTGGGCCGAAAACTAAAGTCCTGAGAAAAGTGAACTTTTCCGAGCTTTTTCAAAACTTAAGTCCTGAACCGTACATTTCTCGAGGTTCGGCCCAAGGAGACAATAATTTGATCTACATTTTTTAAAGAACTTCTCTGCGAAATTGAGTGACTTGGGCCGAAAAGTAAAGTTTTTAAACTTTTTCAAGCTTTTTCACAACTAAAGTCCTGAAAAGCGGCCGTGCCGTACATTTCTCGAGGTTGGTCCCAAGGAGACTTTTGATCTACATTTTATAATTATCCTCTCTGCAAAGTTTGTGAGACTTGGGCGGAAAACTAAAAAGTGAACTTTTTTACTTTGAAACTTTATGAACTTTTATCGATATTTCGCCACAACTTTTTTTTACTTCTTTTGCTGAAATTATTTTTGAATTTAAACTTTGTCTTTAAGATTGAATTAATTTCTAATCCATACCTTAGCTTGAATTAGTTTCTCCAATCGTTCCAGATCCGAGTTATAAAGATCCTCTCTGCAAAGTTTGAGAGACTTGGGCGGAAAACTAAAAAGTGATGAACTTTTTTACTTTGAAACTTTATGAGCTTTTATCGATATTTCGCCACAACTTTTTTTTTACTTCTTTTGCTGAAATTATTTTTGAATTTAAACTTTGTCTTTAAGATTGCATTAATTTCTAATCCATACCTTAGCTTGAATTAGTTTCTCCAATCGTTCCAGATCCGAGCTTCTACTATCCAGTTCTGCTCTTAGAGTGTCCAAGGTTCGATTGTTTTCCTTCTCCGCGGCCCTTAGCTTTCGTACGCTGGTCGTCAGTAACAACTGTTGCCGAGAGAGGGCAGCACCTTCCTTAATGCTTTGGGATTAATAGTTAAAAAAAAAAAAAAAAAAGGTCCAGTATACGTGTATAGGTTCTCCTATAAGTAAGTTTATTAGAAAGTAATAATAATTGTTTGCCTTGGTTGAAAACCCAAAATGGGAAGTCTTGGCTGAAACCCCCAACATTATAGGTACCAAATCTACCAAGAAAAGCTGGGGCACGACTGTTTGGGTCAACACCTCCATAATCGCCGCATGCTTGCTTGCCTGGAATAAACCATTTTATTTATTTCTGGTCTGGCTAGGGAACGTCAAACAGAGAGTAGACTAGTGTCTAGCTGTGGGACTATAAACAGGGAGGAGAACAGCTAAACAGCCTAGTTAGCTGGCAGTTCTTCAAAGGGCTCTGCTTTTAAAGACCAAGCACAAGTCCTCACGGGAGGAGAACAGCTAAACAGCCTAGTTAGCTGGCAGTTCTTCAAAGGGCTCTGCTTTTAAAGACCAAGCACCAAGCACAAGTCCTCACAATGGTTGACTGCGGTTCAGGAAATCAGGACGAGGCAATGAATTTTAAGGTCCAAATTACAGATAGTTCTTTTCTAAATAAAAGCTAGAATGTTAGCTCAGAGTAGGATTCAAGCTCAGGGAAAGGCCGGGAAATCAGGACGAGGCAATGAATTTTAAGGTCCAAATTACAGATAGTTCTTTTCTAAATAAAAGCTAGAATGTTAGCTCAGAGTAGGGTGGTTCAAGCTCAGGGAAAGGCCCTTATTATGGAGACCCTAAAAAGGATATTTCCACACACTTCCCGATTTTGAAAATTTGCACCGATTGCAATACTTTCTAATTACTTTAGTAAAAATTAGTTCATATTTAAATCAATGAGTTCATATTTAAAGTAAAAAATATTTCATATTTAGATAAATACATATTACATACCTCTACTTGTCTTCGAAGCGTATCTTTCTCCTTCATCACTTGCTGATATTGTTTCTCCAGGGTTGCCAGACGTTGTGTAAACTCCTCGTTCATACGTAACAGGTTGTCATTTTGCCTGAAATAATAACGATAAATTATTATTATTATTCCGTGTCCAAACAGTAAAAATGCCATAACAATAAATACCTAGGTATCTAAATATAAGAATGGTTCACTTGCTGATATTGTTTCTCCAGGGTTGCCAGACGTTGTGTAAACTCCTCGTTCATACGTAACAGGTTGTCATTTTGCCTGAAATAGTAAAGATAAATTATTATTATTATTCCGTGTCCAAACAGTAAAAATGCCATAACAATAAATGCCTAGGTATCTAAAATAATAACTAAATATAAGAATGGAACAAAAACAAAAAAAAAAAAAAAAGGTCCAGTATACGTGTATAGGTTCCCTATAAGTAAGTTTGTTAGAAAGTAATAATAATTTTTTGCCTTGGTTGAAAACCCAAAATAGGAAGTCTTGGCTGAAACCCTCAACATTATAGGTACCAAATCTACCAAGAAAAGCTGGGGCACGACTGTTTGGGTCAACACCTCCATAAAATTAACCTTGGAGATTCACTCATCTATCCTTTATGTTCTTTAAACGCTCCTATGAACTCTGTTCACATAAACTCCTGTCCTAACTTGGAAGCTAGCAATCACATGGTACCTAGGGATTTTTTTATTATTATTATTTTTTTTAGAGGTTTGACGGAGGGAACTGTCTTATCGCCCCGAAATCGAAGAGAGGATAGGAGAAAGCCAGCCGTTCCGAGAACGAACCTTATCCGTTCAGTATAAAATCCGCCCCCGGGCGGGAACCCAGGGCCTAGCGCTTAAAAGGCAGACCCTCTATCAACCAAGCCAACTAGGCTGACCAAAAATGCACCTAGGGATTTTTTTTTTTTTTTTTAGAGGTTTGACAGAGGGAACTGTAATTGCTAAGGTCTTATCGCCCCGAAATCGAAGAGAGGATAGGAGAAAGCCAGCCGTTCCGAGAACGAACCTTATCCGTTCAGGATAAAATCCGCCCCCGGGCGGGAACCCAGGGCCTAGCGCTTACAAGGCAGACGCTGTATCAACCAAGCTAACCAGGCTGACCAAAAATTGTTTTTTATTTGAGGCAAAAAATCATACCTAGCTTGTTTCCCATCACTAGTAGCGCTGCTCTCGCTGATTATCTCCACACTGGGCGAGGTCAGCTCATCCAAGGACGCACTCTGCGGTAACCTAGCAACCGAGGAGGACGTCGACAAACTTCGGCTCGGGTCGTTCGATTCCGGAGACGTAATGAGTTCCACGCTCGTGCTATCCGAAGAGAGCCGATTGCTGTCGTGTGAGATCGAGGACAGTCGGTTCCCGAAGACCGCGCTTAGCAAAAGTGCTGAATGGCAGTATGACGCCATATCGTGTGTTTGGTAGAGAGCGAGAAGCTCTGGCGAATTCATTGGATTCTGATTCTAGATTCCGTTGTGTTGTATTGCCTAGTAGAGTTGAGATACCTACTTAGAAGTATTTTCGGGAGGTTGATATCGGGGAGTATTTGAATAAAGGACATGTGGGTTATCAAGGGTTGAACATTTCCAATTACTGTAATTATTATTATTATTATTCCTATCCAATAAACTTTGTTAGTTCGTAATATTAGACTTAGTACCTAAAGTGTTGTTCTTTTTAAATTAGTGTGTAGTGAATATGTCTTTGGAGGAGGGAGAACACCCACCATCAGACGGAAGGAGTCCGTCTCCGACAATATAAATAAATAAATGAAGAAAACTCTTTTTTCTAAATTCTGAGCCTCTGAAAATGTATCACAGGCTGATTCCACTGTATATTTGAATGAATGACAACTTCTATTCTATTTATGTTATGTACAAATATTTTTATAATCTAAAGAATAATAAATTATTTACAAATAAAAATCAACAATACAAAAATTGAAAAGCGTACAAATAAAAAAGTATTTGAAGAGAAGAGCCAGGTTATTTGGTGAATCGATTAATATTTTCTCTTTTTCCCCTAGTTCGTTTCTCTCTCTCTCTCTCTCTCTCTCTCTTATACAAAAATTGAAAAGCGTACAAATAAAAAAGTATTTGAAGAGAAGAGCCAGGTTATTTGGTGAATCGATTAATATTTTCTCTTTTTTCCCCTAGTTCGTTTCTCTCTCTCTCAAAATATTTGATAGAGAAGACTGTAACAACAGAAGCCTTATCGTCCCGAAATCGAAGAGAGAAAAGGATAGAACAAAGCCAGCTGTTCCGAGATCGAAACTTATCTGTTCAAGATAAAGTTCGCCTCGGGCGGGAATCGAACCCGCGACCTAGCGCTCACAAGGCAGGTGCGCTACCTTCCAAGCTAATTGAGCTGGCAATATTGAAATATTCTTCTTTGATATTATTTTCACAAGTTTTGAACTGAGGTGGAAATTACCTCTACTTTTTTATTCAGGGTTAGAACAGGCGAAAAGAGCATTGACAGAGGATATTTTAAATAGGTACCTATGTACCCTGGTACATTAGAGTTGGGTAATGGGAAGATAGATATATTTTATTATTACTTTTCATTATTGTTTTCAATCCTATGCTCATATATATTTTGTCTAAAGAATAATAAATTATTTACAAATAAAAATCAACAATACAAAAATTGAAAAGCGTACAAATAAAAAAGTATTTGAAGAGAAGAGGTTATTTGGTGAATCGATTAATATTTTCTCTTTTTTCCTTAGTTCGTTTCTCTCTCTCTCTCTCTCTCAAAATATTTGATAGAGGAGACTGTAACAACAGAAGTCTTATCGTCCCGAAATCGAAGAGAGAAAAGGATAGAACAAAGCCAGCTGTTCCGAGATCGAAACTTATCTGTTCAAGATAAAGTTCGCCTCGGGCGGGAATCCCGCGACCTAGCGCTTACAAGGCAGGTGCGCCACCAACCAAGCTAATTAAGCTGGCAATATTGAAATATTTTTCTTTGATATTATTTTCACAAGTTTTGAACTGAGGTGGGTTTTTTTTTTTTTGCCTGAAGTAATATAACTTGTATACCAGCAAACTTCAGGTTCAGAACAACAACACACTTTAAGATGGTATTTCTTTATTTCTTCTGACTAATTGGGTGTTTACCTAGATTTTTTTTTAAAGTTTGATAGGGAGAACTGTAACTGCTAAGGTTTTATCATCCCAAAAATGAACAGAGAAGGAAGACAGGATAGGAGAAAGTCCGCCATTCCAGAATGAATATTATCCATTCAGGATAAAATCTGCCTTGGGCTTATCTGCATCAAGGGTATCAACTTACCAAGTACATCTGCTGTTTTGTATCTTGCTGTAAAGTAAGCATCATCTCCATATTTGTTCAATTGAAACATCTTATTATTGCTAAAGTCTTTGGGTATTCCACTAACTGCCGAGAACAATTTGGCTTCCTTTTTGATTGTTTTTGCATTTGACGGTTCATTGGCTTTGTTGTTGGTCAAACTATTCCATAATGCTCGTGAGATCAACCTCCCCGTCCACGTTAGGGATTGCATTTCTAAAAAAGCTGTTTTGATTGTTTTTGCATTTGACGGTTCATTGGCTTTGTTGTTGGTCAAACTATTCCATAATGCACGTGAGATCAACCTCCCCGTCCATGTTAGGGATTGCATTTCTAAAAAAGCTATTTTGATTGTTTTTGCATTTGACGGTTCATTGGCTTTGTTGTTGGTCAAACTATTCCATAATGCACGTGAGATCAACCTCCCCGTCCACGTTAGGGATTGCATTTCTAAAAAAACTTTTTCCAGGAACTAAGTAGTGAAGTTGGTAATTACAGGTGAGTTTTTTAAAGGATGTTACAAAACACTTGATTTCACTGTCAAATACTTAATTAGTAATAACATTTTCTGAGTCTGTAATGTGGACTTGAGATTAATGTTCCCGGATTGATATTCCATAAATTTTCAAATGAAGACGCTCGTAAAACAATTTCCTTTTTGTGAAAGTAGATAGCAGGATAGTTATGTAACACTTTCAAATATTAATTGTATGAAAATGGTTCAATTTCTTGGTTGTTTTGGGTTGATCACATTTGAGGGTGGTTTTTGAAAACTCACATTGGTAGACTAGGAAAACACTTTATCACTACGGGACTTTTATGGGACTAAAAGTAATACCATACACAACTTTTTATCCGCGTTAGAAAGGAAAAGTAAGGGAAATTGAAAAAATGGAAAAGTCAAGAAGACCTTTGAAGTTTCACCTTTTCTTTTCTTCTCTTCCTCACATTGGTAGACTAGGAAAACACTTTATCACTACGGGACTTTTATGGGACTAAAAGTAATACCATACACAACTTTTTATCCGCGTCAGAAAGGAAAAGTAAGGGAAACTGAAAAAATGGAAAAGTCAAGAAGACCTTTGAAGTTTCACCTTTTCTTTTCTTTAGAGATGTGTAAAGACTGACTGACTGAATTAAAAGACTTGAATCCCATACAAAGAGTAAGGGAAATTGAAAAAATGGAAAAGTCAAGAAGACCTTTGAAGTTTCACCTTTTCTTTTCTTCTCTTCCTTTGCCTTTGGAAAAAGTTTTTTGATAAAAAGTGCAAAACAAAAATGGTGGCCATGTGTTTACATTTTTTATCAAATCACTTGCACCAACACGAAACTTCAAAGTCAAATTTTTTCGATATTCGACCTTCCCATTTCTGTAGATTTTCATGTCTTTTTTTTAACTTGAATCAAAAGAATGAATGAAAAAAAAAACATCATTTTGTTCCATTATCAATTCAATCAAATCCCTTTTATTTTTCATTGATCTTTTTTTTTTTTTAAATTATTTGAAAACAGTTTTAGTTGGCACTCTTGAAATAAGACAAGCTCCGTTCACACGATCAAAGAAGCGTGAGGTCACGTGGCTCGGAAAGTGCGTTTCTTCTCTTATCAGTACCTAGGTACCTATTTTCTTATCACTCGGGTTGAAAGTTGGAAAAAAATGGTAAAAGAAAGAACATTCTTTGACGATACGTAGAAAATTAGGTACTTTAATTAAATCATAATTAAGACTTGTTTATGTTGAAAAGCATGCGGTAGGCATTATTATTTCACGTATGAGGTAGGTGCAAAGTCAACACGTAATAATAAATACCTAATGCGGTAATATTTTGCGAGGTACCCGGTAGGCATTATTATTTCACGTATGAGGTAGGTGCAAAGTCAACACGTAATAATAAATACCTAATGCGGTAATATTTTGCGAGGTACCTAGGCAAGCACCTGTGTTGTATGTGAGAGAGGAGGGAGCGACAGTTGGAACGGTGTGTTGAAATAGTGCTGCTGCTCCTCACTGCGGTGAATCACTTTACCTCTACGTACAATGACAAAGCCACTATCCCCTATGTTAGCCGTGTACAGAGTACTCGTTTCTTTGTTCAGAATTACTATGCACGCACTCTTGAAATAAGACAAGCTCCGTTCACACGATCAAAGAAGCGTGAGGTCACGTGGCTCGGAAAGTGCGTTTCTTCTCTTATCAGTAGGTAGGTACCTATTTTCTTATCACTCGGATTGAAAGTTGGAAAAAAATGGTAAAAGAAAGAACATTCTTTGACGATACGTAGAAAATTAGGTACTTTAATTAAATCA
>NW_007381966.1:0-10099 GCF_000475195.1 Diaphorina citri | reverse complement strand
TAGATTTAGAATATTATCAGGGCAAGAAGAACCCGCATCACATTACATTTTTTTTCCCTACCTCCATAATATATGGAGGTAGGGAAAAAAATATTCGGGAAAAAGGGAATTTTATCTTTTATGAAAGAGTATGAAACAGATGAGGAACTGGGTTTGGCAACACTGTCAAAATTTAGATCATATCGAAATTCATGTCACCTCGTGGTCACTTGGTCAGTGCCCAGTGGTTGGTGGTTGTTCTACTTGTTCTTGTGTTGAGATTTGAGCATTTGAGTTTTAAGACTTTTAAGTTGTTAATTAATTAGTTGGAAGTTGGAACGAACACTAGGTATGTATTCACTTGACTTTAAATCATTTTTGTCTTTATTCAAGTATTGGAAATGTTATTTCGATTTGATGTTAATAATTGACAGGGTGTCAACCAGTCAGGGAAACAACTGAGGACTCAGGTAAACGAGCAAAAAGTAAGGAAAATTTCTAAAACGTTTGTTTATTTTTGTTTTTAATGGTTGAATTTCTTTGAACAAGTTCTTCTTAAACACAGCTATTTTTCATATTTTTGTGCAGGAACCAATATATATCATGTACATCCTGTTGGAATTTGATGAGCAATCACGTAAGGTTGTGGAAGCTGTACCCGAAAAATGGGTCCTTTCATCCAACGAATGTTTTTGGCCTAATGGAAATTCAAATTTTGTCCAAAGAATGCTAAAAAAACAAGAAATCATACCAAAAGAACCGTTCTTCAGAAGAGTTCCTTATGCTGCAGAACTGGGACGTTTCAAATCATACTTGGAAGCTAGAAATATGGCAAAGTATTATTCAGATCAGGAGACTACTGTTCAGTCAGATGAAGGTATCATTAACTTATTATTTATACTATATTTTTTTACTTTTTCATAATTATCAAGGGATGCTTTAGTTTGAAAGTAAATTAAAAGTTTCTTTTTGTTTTAATGTTTTTGTTTGTTTTATGTTGTTTCAGAAACTTTTGCTCAAGATGTTGATCCTGATTATTCAAATTCGGGTATGTTGTACTAAATCTTTCTATTCTTTTATTCTTAGGTAATAATAATAATTCTCTATCCATGAGATAGCAACTGTCTCATGGTGGTGAAAGGATTGTATGGACACCATATTTAATGGTTCCTTTTGTGTCCTATGATTCTTATTTTTCATCACATTCCGGGGTTGGAATGGGTGGTTTTACTGACCAGGCACTAGGAATTGAAACCAGCTACCCACTATAATCTCACCCAGCCTGGGTAGGGCCGGAAAAATTGCCAAACCAGCATCACACGGTGTGTTTATGTAACGGGCTAGGATGAGCTCGGACGACGTGAGATAGCTGTCCCGGCGGCAATTTTTAAAATTCACCAACACCAACACCAACACCAACACCAACACCAACACCAACACCAACACCAACACCAACACCAACACCAACACCAACACCAACACCAACACCAACACCAACACCAACACCAACACCAACACCAACACCAACACCAACACCAACACCAACACCAACACCAACACCAACACCAACACCAACACCAACACCAACACCAACACCAACACCAACACCAACACCAACACCAACACCAACACCAACACCAACACCAACACCAACACCAACACCAACACCAACACCAACACCAACACCAACACCAACACCAACACCAACACCAACACCAACACCAACACCAACACCAACACCAACACCAACACCAACACCAACACCAACACCAACACCAACACCAACACCAACACCAACACCAACACCAACACCAACACCAACACCAACACCAACACCAACACCAACACCAACACCAACACCAACACCAACACCAACACCAACACCAACACCAACACCAACACCAACACCAACACCAACACCAACACCAACACCAACACCAACACCAACACCAACACCAACACCAACACCAACACCAACACCAACACCAACACCAACACCAACACCAACACCAACACCAACACCAACACCAACACCAACACCAACACCAACACCAACACCAACACCAACACCAACACCAACACCAACACCAACACCAACACCAACACCAACACCAACACCAACACCAACACCAACACCAACACCAACACCAACACCAACACCAACACCAACACCAACACCAACACCAACACCAACACCAACACCAACACCAACACCAACACCAACACCAACACCAACACCAACACCAACACCAACACCAACACCAACACCAACACCAACACCAACACCAACACCAACACCAACACCAACACCAACACCAACACCAACACCAACACCAACACCAACACCAACACCAACACCAACACCAACACCAACACCAACACCAACACCAACACCAACACCAACACCAACACCAACACCAACACCAACACCAACACCAACACCAACACCAACACCAACACCAACACCAACACCAACACCAACACCAACACCAACACCAACACCAACACCAACACCAACACCAACACCAACACCAACACCAACACCAACACCAACACCAACACCAACACCAACACCAACACCAACACCAACACCAACACCAACACCAACACCAACACCAACACCAACACCAACACCAACACCAACACCAACACCAACACCAACACCAACACCAACACCAACACCAACACCAACACCAACACCAACACCAACACCAACACCAACACCAACACCAACACCAACACCAACACCAACACCAACACCAACACCAACACCAACACCAACACCAACACCAACACCAACACCAACACCAACACCAACACCAACACCAACACCAACACCAACACCAACACCAACACCAACACCAACACCAACACCAACACCAACACCAACACCAACACCAACACCAACACCAACACCAACACCAACACCAACACCAACACCAACACCAACACCAACACCAACACCAACACCAACACCAACACCAACACCAACACCAACACCAACACCAACACCAACACCAACACCAACACCAACACCAACACCAACACCAACACCAACACCAACACCAACACCAACACCAACACCAACACCAACACCAACACCAACACCAACACCAACACCAACACCAACACCAACACCAACACCAACACCAACACCAACACCAACACCAACACCAACACCAACACCAACACCAACACCAACACCAACACCAACACCAACACCAACACCAACACCAACACCAACACCAACACCAACACCAACACCAACACCAACACCAACACCAACACCAACACCAACACCAACACCAACACCAACACCAACACCAACACCAACACCAACACCAACACCAACACCAACACCAACACCAACACCAACACCAACACCAACACCAACACCAACACCAACACCAACACCAACACCAACACCAACACCAACACCAACACCAACACCAACACCAACACCAACACCAACACCAACACCAACACCAACACCAACACCAACACCAACACCAACACCAACACCAACACCAACACCAACACCAACACCAACACCAACACCAACACCAACACCAACACCAACACCAACACCAACACCAACACCAACACCAACACCAACACCAACACCAACACCAACACCAACACCAACACCAACACCAACACCAACACCAACACCAACACCAACACCAACACCAACACCAACACCAACACCAACACCAACACCAACACCAACACCAACACCAACACCAACACCAACACCAACACCAACACCAACACCAACACCAACACCAACACCAACACCAACACCAACACCAACACCAACACCAACACCAACACCAACACCAACACCAACACCAACACCAACACCAACACCAACACCAACACCAACACCAACACCAACACCAACACCAACACCAACACCAACACCAACACCAACACCAACACCAACACCAACACCAACACCAACACCAACACCAACACCAACACCAACACCAACACCAACACCAACACCAACACCAACACCAACACCAACACCAACACCAACACCAACACCAACACCAACACCAACACCAACACCAACACCAACACCAACACCAACACCAACACCAACACCAACACCAACACCAACACCAACACCAACACCAACACCAACACCAACACCAACACCAACACCAACACCAACACCAACACCAACACCAACACCAACACCAACACCAACACCAACACCAACACCAACACCAACACCAACACCAACACCAACACCAACACCAACACCAACACCAACACCAACACCAACACCAACACCAACACCAACACCAACACCAACACCAACACCAACACCAACACCAACACCAACACCAACACCAACACCAACACCAACACCAACACCAACACCAACACCAACACCAACACCAACACCAACACCAACACCAACACCAACACCAACACCAACACCAACACCAACACCAACACCAACACCAACACCAACACCAACACCAACACCAACACCAACACCAACACCAACACCAACACCAACACCAACACCAACACCAACACCAACACCAACACCAACACCAACACCAACACCAACACCAACACCAACACCAACACCAACACCAACACCAACACCAACACCAACACCAACACCAACACCAACACCAACACCAACACCAACACCAACACCAACACCAACACCAACACCAACACCAACACCAACACCAACACCAACACCAACACCAACACCAACACCAACACCAACACCAACACCAACACCAACACCAACACCAACACCAACACCAACACCAACACCAACACCAACACCAACACCAACACCAACACCAACACCAACACCAACACCAACACCAACACCAACACCAACACCAACACCAACACCAACACCAACACCAACACCAACACCAACACCAACACCAACACCAACACCAACACCAACACCAACACCAACACCAACACCAACACCAACACCAACACCAACACCAACACCAACACCAACACCAACACCAACACCAACACCAACACCAACACCAACACCAACACCAACACCAACACCAACACCAACACCAACACCAACACCAACACCAACACCAACACCAACACCAACACCAACACCAACACCAACACCAACACCAACACCAACACCAACACCAACACCAACACCAACACCAACACCAACACCAACACCAACACCAACACCAACACCAACACCAACACCAACACCAACACCAACACCAACACCAACACCAACACCAACACCAACACCAACACCAACACCAACACCAACACCAACACCAACACCAACACCAACACCAACACCAACACCAACACCAACACCAACACCAACACCAACACCAACACCAACACCAACACCAACACCAACACCAACACCAACACCAACACCAACACCAACACCAACACCAACACCAACACCAACACCAACACCAACACCAACACCAACACCAACACCAACACCAACACCAACACCAACACCAACACCAACACCAACACCAACACCAACACCAACACCAACACCAACACCAACACCAACACCAACACCAACACCAACACCAACACCAACACCAACACCAACACCAACACCAACACCAACACCAACACCAACACCAACACCAACACCAACACCAACACCAACACCAACACCAACACCAACACCAACACCAACACCAACACCAACACCAACACCAACACCAACACCAACACCAACACCAACACCAACACCAACACCAACACCAACACCAACACCAACACCAACACCAACACCAACACCAACACCAACACCAACACCAACACCAACACCAACACCAACACCAACACCAACACCAACACCAACACCAACACCAACACCAACACCAACACCAACACCAACACCAACACCAACACCAACACCAACACCAACACCAACACCAACACCAACACCAACACCAACACCAACACCAACACCAACACCAACACCAACACCAACACCAACACCAACACCAACACCAACACCAACACCAACACCAACACCAACACCAACACCAACACCAACACCAACACCAACACCAACACCAACACCAACACCAACACCAACACCAACACCAACACCAACACCAACACCAACACCAACACCAACACCAACACCAACACCAACACCAACACCAACACCAACACCAACACCAACACCAACACCAACACCAACACCAACACCAACACCAACACCAACACCAACACCAACACCAACACCAACACCAACACCAACACCAACACCAACACCAACACCAACACCAACACCAACACCAACACCAACACCAACACCAACACCAACACCAACACCAACACCAACACCAACACCAACACCAACACCAACACCAACACCAACACCAACACCAACACCAACACCAACACCAACACCAACACCAACACCAACACCAACACCAACACCAACACCAACACCAACACCAACACCAACACCAACACCAACACCAACACCAACACCAACACCAACACCAACACCAACACCAACACCAACACCAACACCAACACCAACACCAACACCAACACCAACACCAACACCAACACCAACACCAACACCAACACCAACACCAACACCAACACCAACACCAACACCAACACCAACACCAACACCAACACCAACACCAACACCAACACCAACACCAACACCAACACCAACACCAACACCAACACCAACACCAACACCAACACCAACACCAACACCAACACCAACACCAACACCAACACCAACACCAACACCAACACCAACACCAACACCAACACCAACACCAACACCAACACCAACACCAACACCAACACCAACACCAACACCAACACCAACACCAACACCAACACCAACACCAACACCAACACCAACACCAACACCAACACCAACACCAACACCAACACCAACACCAACACCAACACCAACACCAACACCAACACCAACACCAACACCAACACCAACACCAACACCAACACCAACACCAACACCAACACCAACACCAACACCAACACCAACACCAACACCAACACCAACACCAACACCAACACCAACACCAACACCAACACCAACACCAACACCAACACCAACACCAACACCAACACCAACACCAACACCAACACCAACACCAACACCAACACCAACACCAACACCAACACCAACACCAACACCAACACCAACACCAACACCAACACCAACACCAACACCAACACCAACACCAACACCAACACCAACACCAACACCAACACCAACACCAACACCAACACCAACACCAACACCAACACCAACACCAACACCAACACCAACACCAACACCAACACCAACACCAACACCAACACCAACACCAACACCAACACCAACACCAACACCAACACCAACACCAACACCAACACCAACACCAACACCAACACCAACACCAACACCAACACCAACACCAACACCAACACCAACACCAACACCAACACCAACACCAACACCAACACCAACACCAACACCAACACCAACACCAACACCAACACCAACACCAACACCAACACCAACACCAACACCAACACCAACACCAACACCAACACCAACACCAACACCAACACCAACACCAACACCAACACCAACACCAACACCAACACCAACACCAACACCAACACCAACACCAACACCAACACCAACACCAACACCAACACCAACACCAACACCAACACCAACACCAACACCAACACCAACACCAACACCAACACCAACACCAACACCAACACCAACACCAACACCAACACCAACACCAACACCAACACCAACACCAACACCAACACCAACACCAACACCAACACCAACACCAACACCAACACCAACACCAACACCAACACCAACACCAACACCAACACCAACACCAACACCAACACCAACACCAACACCAACACCAACACCAACACCAACACCAACACCAACACCAACACCAACACCAACACCAACACCAACACCAACACCAACACCAACACCAACACCAACACCAACACCAACACCAACACCAACACCAACACCAACACCAACACCAACACCAACACCAACACCAACACCAACACCAACACCAACACCAACACCAACACCAACACCAACACCAACACCAACACCAACACCAACACCAACACCAACACCAACACCAACACCAACACCAACACCAACACCAACACCAACACCAACACCAACACCAACACCAACACCAACACCAACACCAACACCAACACCAACACCAACACCAACACCAACACCAACACCAACACCAACACCAACACCAACACCAACACCAACACCAACACCAACACCAACACCAACACCAACACCAACACCAACACCAACACCAACACCAACACCAACACCAACACCAACACCAACACCAACACCAACACCAACACCAACACCAACACCAACACCAACACCAACACCAACACCAACACCAACACCAACACCAACACCAACACCAACACCAACACCAACACCAACACCAACACCAACACCAACACCAACACCAACACCAACACCAACACCAACACCAACACCAACACCAACACCAACACCAACACCAACACCAACACCAACACCAACACCAACACCAACACCAACACCAACACCAACACCAACACCAACACCAACACCAACACCAACACCAACACCAACACCAACACCAACACCAACACCAACACCAACACCAACACCAACACCAACACCAACACCAACACCAACACCAACACCAACACCAACACCAACACCAACACCAACACCAACACCAACACCAACACCAACACCAACACCAACACCAACACCAACACCAACACCAACACCAACACCAACACCAACACCAACACCAACACCAACACCAACACCAACACCAACACCAACACCAACACCAACACCAACACCAACACCAACACCAACACCAACACCAACACCAACACCAACACCAACACCAACACCAACACCAACACCAACACCAACACCAACACCAACACCAACACCAACACCAACACCAACACCAACACCAACACCAACACCAACACCAACACCAACACCAACAACAACATAATTGATTATCAATAATCAATTATTTTTTCGATTACTTCTCATAATCGATTATTCCCAACACTACCTATAATCTTCTACCAATTTTATTTAATTTCAGATTCCATGTTGGAGAGAATTGTAGGAATTGAGATTTGCCAAAAGGAAATTTTGGAAAAATTAAACCACCTACAGAATACACTTGACCATATTAGAAATATCGGCCAAGCAAGGCCCAATACCAATGAGATTACAGATATAATCAAATCTTTTCCATTGAAGACACAATTGTCCCTAAATTCACTGGAAGACATCCTATCAGTGAATCCCATCAAACGAGCTGCTCTGGTAAGTCTGATACAATGAAAGTAAATAGGAATGAAAACAGCCATGGAGATCAGAACAATAGAGGGAAATGTTGTTTTAACTTCCTCACACATTCAGAAAATTCTCCATTTATTTATACATTATTGATTATGAATGAATGAGTCAGGGTTTACTCTTTTATAGATATAGATAAGACATCTTTGTGGAAAATTTCAGCTTTCTATCTTGTCTGGAAGTGCCTAATCTTTTTGATGATCAATCTGTCAGTGAGGGTCAAAAATGTAAAGTTTGAAGCTCTGTCTGTCATAGGAACTTGAAATTTTCTGAGCATCTTTATTTATATGATACTGAAGAACAAATTTACCCAATTTCATGTTTTTTAGTTGAAATGAGCCCGTATTTACAGAGGTGTGAAGAACCAGTTAAAATGGTTTGTGTAGATACACAGTAGTACTTTGAACTTGGCCTGGTGCACTACCTTATGCTCAGATATTAAATAAGTACTGTTTCTTTGTGTCTATCTAGGTTGCCCATTTGCGTCTCACAGGTGGAACACACCTGATGAACTTCATAAGGAACATAATGCGAAGTGTCTTCACTGATGATTGTCTGTCCTTATTCTGCTGGAATGGAAGTGATGTGAAGAAGTCATTCCAAACATTAGAAATAGCCAAAGTAATCATTGGTAAGTACCTATGTTAGAGTTAGGTATGATGACTC